>NC_064626.1:100150923-100453953 GCF_023864275.1 Schistocerca cancellata
AATACCACGAAAAATTTGCGACTTTCAAGCCTGTACAGTACAGTGGTCGGGGAATAAGACACAATGTTAGCTGAAGCTTACTGATGGTGATTCCTTAGTAAAAATGACGAAGAGTGCTTTGTTCAATTCAGTCATTTGCGGCGTGCAGAGGACGTTTTAACTGAAACAAGTTAGTTCATGACTATACTGATGTTGATGCGAGCGTGCTTAGATAACTGGCTGTTACTGCAGTAGAAGCAGTAATGAATAACTCAGCCTACTGCGGAGAAGTTTTAGCCGTATGGTAATCACGTAGGGCGCCGTGGTACCACAAACTTAGTTTCCCAAGTTTCACAGAAATTATTTAATCGTGTCTTGTCGGTAGTTACAAGCTTCTCTTCCTGTGTGTCGATGAGAAGACATAAACCAATTACTACGAACTGTAATAGTTGGCCTTTGTATACCATTACATAATGTGTAATGCTTCATCTTTACCACCACAAAATGTAGCCTACAACGTATTCACATTTGAATATTGAAATTCCCTGCTTAACCCTGAGGACAGGGGAAAGGGGCCAAAATAAGGGTTTGTCAGTTACACTCGAACATACAACATTATCATTTGATGAAACATTACAAAAGCCCAGAAAATTTTTTTTTAAACACACAGCTTTAATCCTTGGTACATAATTACCGGGTGAAAGCCACTTTAGTTTAAAAACGGCTGAAGGCCAATGTTTTAAAACGCAAACATAATCAGAAATTTAGAAGGCAAGCCTTATCTTAAAACAGTTCTTTAGTTAGGCTGAAGTAAACAAGTTAAATTCAAATCGGCTGCAGGCCGAACACTTAAAACTACAAAACATTAGTTTTTAATTTTTAAATACCAAAGTCCTTACGTGAAACAGTTCCTTAATTTAGGCTGGAGGGCTTGCGAACAAACAACTTAAACCCAAGCCGGCTGAACGCCGAAGGCTTAAAAATTCAAAAATATATTAAAATGCCAAAGGGCTTACGTGAAACAGAACTTCAAACTACACTCCTGAAAATGGAAAAAAGAACACATTGACACCGGTGTGTCAGACCCACCATACTTGCTCCGGACACTGCGAGAGGGCTGTACAAGCAATGATCACACGCACGGCACTGCGGACACACCAGGAACCGCGGTGTTGGCCGTCGAATGGCGCTAGCTGCGCAGCATTTGTGCACCGCCGCCGTCAGTGTCAGCCAGTGTGCCGTGGCATACGGAGCTCCATCGCAATCTTTAACACTGGTAGCATGCCGCGACAGCGTGGACGTGAACCGTATGTGCAGTTGACGGACTTTGAGCGAGGGCGTATAGTGGGCATGCTGGAGGCCGGGTGGACGTACCGCCGAATTGCTCAACACGTGGGGCGTGAGGTCTCCACAGTACATCGATGTTGTCGCCAGTGGTCGGCGGAAGGTGCACGTGCCCGTCGACCTGGGACCGGACCGCAGCGACGCACGGATGCACGCCAAGACCGTAGGATCCTACGCAGTGCCGTAGGGGACCGCACCGCCACTTCCCAGCAAATTAGGGACACTGTTGCTCCTGGGGTATCGGCGAGGACCATTCGCAACCGTCTCCATGAAGCTGGGCTACGGTCCCGCACACCGTTAGGCCGTCTTCCGCTCACGCCCCAACATCGTGCAGCCCGCCTCCAGTGGTGTCGCGACAGGCGTGAATGGAGGGACGAATGGAGACGTGTCGTCTTCAGCGATGAGAGTCGCTTCTGCCTTGGTGCCAATGATGGTCGTATGCGTGTTTGGCGCCGTGCAGGTGAGCGCCACAATCAGGACTGCATACGACCGAGGCACGCAGGGCCAACACCCGGCATCATGGTGTGGGGAGCGATCTCCTACACTGGCCGTACACCACTGGTGATCGTCGAGGGGACACTGAATAGTGCACGGTACATCCAAACCGTCATCGAACCCATCGTTCTACCATTCCTAGACCGGCCAGGGAACTTGCTGTTCCAACAGGACAATGCACGTCCGCATGTATCCCGTGCCACCCAACGTGCTCTAGAAGGTGTAAGTCAACTACCCTGGCCAGCAAGATCTCCGGATCTGTCCCCCATTGAGCATGTTTGGGACTGGATGAAGCGTCGTCTCACGCGGTCTGCACGTCCAGCACGAACGCTGGTCCAACTGAGGCGCCAGGTGGAAATGGCATGGCAAGCCGTTCCACAGGACTACATCCAGCATCTCTACGATCGTCTCCATGGGGGAATAGCAGCCTGCATTGCTGCGAAAGGTGGATATACACTGTACTAGTGCCGACATTGTGCATGCTCTGTTGCCTGTGTCTATGTGCCTGTGGTTCTGTCAGTGTGATCATGTGATGTATCTGACCCCAGGAATGTGTCAATAAAGTTTCCCCTTCCTTTGACAATGAATTCACAGTGTTCTTATTTCAATTTCCAGGAGTGTATATTAAAATGCCAAAGGGCTTACGTGAAACAGTACTTCAAACTAGGCTGAAGGCCTTAAGAATAAAACAACTCTAATTTAAAACACAAAACTGGCTAGAAGCCATAAAATTACCAACAAGAAGATTTTTTTTAAAAAAAAAGGCAGTCCACACAAGGGCGCCCAGATGTTCGAGGGTCGGCCTGTAATTCAAAGACTAACGGACGCTTAGGTGAGACGGGCAGTCGGGCCAACCATTCACGATCCGTCTACAGCCCTTGTAATGTTTTCGTCCGCGTCTGTCGCGTCTCTTCAACCCTGCGATCGCCATGTCCGATGCTGTGCTGCGCTGCAAACGACGGTCTTTGACGACGCTGTTTTCGGATTTTTTTTTTTTTTTTCTGTAGCTTCTTTTGTACCACTACCAAAAATCCGTTTGTCTTCACAGGGATAGATTTTTTGTTGAACGTTATCCGGTGTCTATTTTTCTGGAGCGTGTTCTGACACGACTGAATTTTCGGAGCAGCGTAGGCATAAGCACCTCTCGCGTTCCGTGTGGAGTTGGTCCACATTGCGTACTGTTTGTTTGGTGTAGTAAAGGCCACAACTGGAAGCCCAAGAAGACATTTATTAATTATTATTACCATGCATTCATACTACCGTAAAGTATTTGTTGTTTTACTTCATTTTAACTTTTTTGTTCCCAGAAATTAAAAAAATCTCTGCGCCATATATTTTCTTCAGTGAGTCAACCTGGAAAATGGATCTATTTTGTCAACACAATCATCCCTATAACTACTCTGCTTAAAATGAAAAATTTCTCTAACCATTTGTTTAATTCATCAGGCGCACTTCTTAATCCGAAATCTGCTTTCGTACATTAAGTTTCAATATGATACTGTTGTGTAACAACATAATGAGGAAAATATCTCATTTCTAATTAAGGTGACTGGTACAACAGTAAGAAAACGGGTCGAGGTTAACTCTAGAGTAGGTCGTAACAGGCAGAATACATGTGTAATACTCGTAATAAGAGTAGGAAGTCAGATGTTAAACTCCTGTTCAGAAGATACTCGGATATTCTTTGGTGTTCCTAATTAACACTGAAATAGTGTCTGATTGATCTATGAATATTTCACATTAGTAATACTTTCTCGTCTTTACCCAAGAGATATATATTGTGATCATTGGTATCTCTAACTGCAGATTTTATGATAATTGGTACTAACAATCTTATCGCAAGCGCACCATATATTTACCTACTTTATACTTTCTGCATGCTCGCATCTGCCGGCCGCGGTTGTCTAGCGGTTCTGGCGCTGCAGTCCGGAACCGCGGCACTGCTACGGTCGCAGGTTCGAATCCTGCCTCGGGCATGGGTGTGTGTGATGTCCTCAGGTTAGTTAGGTTTAAGTAGTTCTAAGTTCTAGGGGACTTATGACCTAAGATGTTGAGTCCAATAGTGCTCAGAGCCATTTTTTTGCTCGCATCTGCACCACTAAATGGACGACTCCTGTCAGTACGGACTGGCCGTTTTGCATCCATGCATACACACTTCAACACTCGACGCTGCCTACGGCAAAATAAGCATTAATTGTTTGGCCTTGCCACGTATACTTGTAGACCTTAACTAAGCTAAAATCGTACTATTTGCAACAGACATCTCTACTAGTCTGCAAATGAAATAAATACCGATGTAATGTTGTTCAGTACATCGCCCTCAGTCAGAAACAAAAATATTTGCACTAACACCCTGTATATGATATCATATTTGTGCCGTGCGTGGCTTGTGCTCGTGGCATCTCTTATTTAATATCCTGTTTTTGCCGTAGTCCCAACCCGTTGTGTTAGTTTCAACTACTTGTGTCCCTGAGTTGCTCCTTTGCCTGCCCGTGAGCGGCAGCAGCAGCGATTATCGATATAAGCCCTGCCGTATTATTTTTGCTTCCCGGTCGTCGTGTGTCGTGTGTCGACCAGTCAGTGGGAACGTGTCAGCAGTTAGTTCGGACCTGGCAGTGTTTGAGTTGGCACGCGGCACAAGTTCAGTCGGGGCGCGGCAGCACTGAGGTCCGGACTGCTGTGACTCGCGCGACGGTTGCCGACACACATGATTGGAGTGAGGACGACTTTGGTTGCTCGTCGGCCGGTAGTCTTACCGGACGACGTGCATTTGGACAGCGATCGCTTATGGATTGGCTGTGTGTGCCGAATCGTGATTTGTCCCAGTTATTGTACAGTCACTGCCGTTAGCATTGTCTAGTTCTTCGTGCAAGTGCTCATGAAACTGGGTGTAGTTGAAGCGATTTTGACCGACAAGTTATTTTAAATGTTGTCGACGTACCGGCTCTGAGGAGTCGGTCTGTTGGTGTGGAGCAGCGAAGAATTCTCTGAGCGGCGTAATTTGGCCTGACCTGCTGGCGGTCTCTACTAGAGATGGGGGATGCACTCTTGAACTAATTCATAGAGTTGAACCTTTCAAAGGAGTGAACAATCAGTGATTCAGAAAAAAAGAACAGTAGCTCCAAACGTTTCCCACAGCAGAGAGAGAGAGAGAGAGAGAGAGAGAGACGGAACATATCAGCAGCGCCTCTGCTGGTCACAGCACAGTGCACGCCGCACAACACAGCCAGCGCTGGCCTCTGCCCTGCTTCTACCTTGGCTGCCTGCATTGTGCAGTGCCCCATTGGATTTTGTGTTTCACATATGCCGTGCCGTCTCTGTGCGTCGTCTGCCGCGTGCAGTGTCTGGCGCAGCTTAACTTCGCATCACACTCTGTCGGCGATCGTTTCAGTCGCACGTCCTGCCGTCTGGGCAGTTAATGCGAGCAACAGGACAGAGAGCCACCTAGCGGATAACATAGGAACTACTTGCAACAACCTGCTCGCAAGGGAACGGACGATTTGTCTCGGAGCGAGTGACTTCACCGCTCCCCCCACCCTCGGAACTCGCCCGCTCAACGCTCACCCCACCGTTCTCGACTCTAGCCAGAGCATTGAGCAAAGCAACTCAGGTGTCACTCTGGTCTCTGCGGTCTTAGCTCACGCAGTAATACAGCTCGCGGCTCGACCTGCTCGACTCAGTGCTTCTGCATCAGAGTTCATCTCTACTGGATATTGTTCTTCGTAGTAATACCGCTATGTATATTACATTATTATGTTATGTGTACATCATTTGTTTTTATTTTATTTTTATTTGTTGAAACTGATCAGATTAGGTTCCTGACGACTCCTCTTACTATAGGATTTTTATTATGGACACTCGAATTTACGCTTTAATTATGAGCGAACCGATAAACGTATCGCAAAATGTGATACACCAATATTTTCCTTGTTTTATTCTGCGTAAGGCTATATGCAGCACTTACGTTTTACAGTCAAATTTATATATTTTTTTCTTATTCTGGTACGGATTTTGCGATTTTAGGCGTCTTCGGAAGGAAACGTTCACTTTAAAAATATATGGCTTGCGATGTATTTGTATGAGGTTAATGAAATTTTAATACATTATAGCCAAATATATTGTTAATGTAAATCACAAGTTACAACATTTTCCGATCATCCAAAAAACCACGATAGTGCAAAATAAATCAATAATCAAAAACTTTGTTATATCGTGGAAATTGCAATAAACAATACAAAATTCTTACTCATTATCTGTGTTACTTCAAAATAGGATCAAATAAGATCAAAATACAGGTATAGTACTGGAATAAACCAAGTTTAAAGGGCAATGTGCCTTCCATTTATTTTCTATTGTAAATGAGTGGTGAGTCATGAAAAAGAGCTAATTCATTTCAGGGAGTGAACAGTTCTGATCCGATCTCTGAAAAGAACAGTTTTGCCCATCTCTAGTCTCTACGCGGTGTCAGAGAGTGTGGGGCTGTTCCCATTGCAACGAGGTCCGTGGCTCACCGACCCTGGACAGGGAAGTTGAGTTTTGATTTAACCTACCAGCAAGTCAAGACTGTTCACATTGTGTCGTTTGGAGTTCGTTGTCGGCTGTTGGATATTCCCGCGAGCAACAACGTGGTTTTCAAGTTGGAAAATTGCAGCCACCCTCCGGTGGAGTTTCACTGTATTTAGTTACTAAAAAATGAAGTGCACCAGCAGAATCTTCTGCCTTGTGTTTAACGTTCCGGTTACCTGCCCTGGGCGTTGACGTAAATTTCAGGCAGTGTAGTTTCCTCATCGTGTTGTTGCTGTGCAGCACAGTGTGTAGTTTGACAGCTCCGTGTATGATTGGTTGTGGGCGCCAATATCTTGAACTCCCTGTTGTGCCCTGGTCGGGTGAAGTGGAATTTATCTTGTCGGTGGGTCCACGGACTGTCGATCAATGAGTTGAAGCTTGACCAAGGGGAAGCCCAGCTAACCGTCTTCCTCCTGATGACCTAGCATAAAGGAAGAAGCTTACATGCATAGTGCTGTCTTCAGTTAGGTGATACTGTCGATCTGAAATAATGCCTTGGGGAAAATCTGCAGTAATTGGGTGTAAAACAGATTTTTTTTTCTTTGCAGTCAACGTTGGATCAACTTTTTTAAAAAGGACCTGTTTCGATTCAACATAAACAACAGTATAATAATCAACACATACACCACTAAATGCATAATGTTCTGATATTATACCATCATCAAATATTATATATACCGTAATGAATCTAGCTGTATTGGTAACTAGAAGAATTGGTTCAAAACTGGTTCAAATGGCTCTGAGCGCTATGGGACTTAACGTCTGAGGTCATTAGTCCCCTAGAACGTAGAACTACTTTACCTAACTAACCAAAGGACATCAAACACATCCATGCCCGAGGCAGGATTTGAACCTGGGACCAGGCGATCGTGCGGTTCCAGACTGAAGCGCCTAGAACCGCTCGGCCACACCGGCTGGCTAGCAGAATTCGTCCGACTATTATCAACATTGAAATACTAGGTCACAGCATTAATTGCTGGTTTGCTAGATTCTATGTTAGCCCACAAAATTACTGCCAAAAAGTGGCATCTGGTACATTCGTCACATTTGTGTGTCACATATACACCCACTCTGAATTAATAATAATTTTTGTTTGTTTGGAGAGAATCTCCTCATGTGCGAAATAGAAACAACAGGATAAGTGGCTGAAGTAGTGGAAATGTCGCACCTGGTATTACTGTTCAGTTATTTCACAAGTGTTGGCAGATTTTATGAAAGTTATTTGTAAGACAATTTCTTTGATGAAAATACTGATATTACAAACAAAATGAAAAAGTGCAGGACGTACGTAAGTAATTCGATTTTCTTATACAAAGGACACAAAAATAGCATTGAAAACGTAGAACATGAAACGAATTCTCAGCACCCGAAAGTAAGACTTATCATGGACTTTGAGGAAGACAAGTACATAAGTTACTATAATTAAACTCCGAAAGTAACGGGAAACATGAATTTAGCGTTTTCAGGAAACATACATGTACAGATGTTGTTGCCACCATCTACGATACAAGTAGGTAAGTTTTAATGCAATGGTGTATAAGTTTTTAAAACTCCCACTAATCCAGCGAAGAACTAAAAAGGAACTCAGTGTTCTAAAGCGAGTGACTGTGGTGAAAGGGTATGGAAGCTGGGAGGTGGTGAAAATATGTAATAAGATAAGGAAAAGACAACCAAAACTGATAAATGGAAGTCACGTAGTACATAAGAACAACAAAAACAAAAAGCTCACGGCTAACTTACGACTGAAAAACTTTCGACAAAATCGAGAGATGTTTTCGAAAAACAAATATTTTTCGTAGAAATAACAAGTTAAAATTCGCGTTGCGCCGTAAAGTCTAAATGAATAGGAATAAGTATGAAGATTCGGGTGTGTGTAGGATCAAATGCAATGACTAAACAGTACATAAGAGAAACAGGGAGGAACTTTGAAGAGCCCAGTCACAATGATCAAAATTCGAACATCCCACCGAGAACTCAAAAGGGGCTGTTCCTTGATGGTTTGAAGTAACAAATGGTTGAAATGGCTCTGAGCACTATGGGACTTAACTTCCCAGGTCATCAGTCCCCTAGAACTTAGAACTACTTAAACCTAAGGACATCACACACATCCATGCCCGAGGCAGGATTCGAACCTGCGACCGTAGCAGCAGCGCCGTTCCAGACTGTAGCGCCTAGAACCGCTCGGCCACACCGGCCGGCTTGAAGTAACACGAATGTTGCACCCACAAAAGACAGTATCCGAATCTAATCCTGAACGGAACGAACGTAATCGCAGTCTCTATTTTTAACAAATATTGCGACTTATAAGGCTGATGATTGTTGCATGTGGAAGTTCAAGGCGACAGGGGAGAGAGAGAGAGTGTGCTGTGAAACAGCTAGAAATTGTTTGCTGCGCCTGGCACCGGTGAGGGACGGGCAGCGGGTGACTGGTTGATTCGCGTCACAACACCAAGACAGGGACCACCAGAGTGAGCAAGCCACGAAGAAGAGAGGCCTCCAGTAGTGCCACAGATATGGACACTGTCAGTCCTTGAATTAACAACATTTTTTTCGTGTTATTAGAATATCTTTTAACCGTGGCAAAACACGACTTTTCATTATTAATTTTTCCAGGAACAATATTCTGCCCAAGGAAACAGAAGTTCTTATTAATTCAGTGATGGTGTATATGTTGTACACAGGTGTGACAAATGTACCAGATTCCACTCGTTTTATTCAGATGTGGTAACTGTACCAGACACCAATAGCTGGCTGTAGTTTTGTGTGATATATTAGTAACGTGTATGCTACCGAATCACTATCTTATTACGTGACGCATCGTGTAAATTTTGCTGCTAGTATGACGAGTTACTTTTTTAGCCGATACAGCTAGGTACGTTCTGCTGAATTTGATATTTGATAATTGTGTGGCGTGATAACGTTATGTATTTCCAGCGGTATTTTCTGTTTATTTTACTGCTGGAAATAAGATTGATTCACGTCAAAACTAAAAAGATCGTTTTAAAAAAATTGTGCAAGATGAACAACAGAACATCCCTTGGACTCTGGTGAGTTACTATCCATCAGAGTATTTGTGGTTAATAATGGACTATTCCCTTACTTTTAAACATAACTGCATTAAGACCAAACAGAAAACGTCGCCGTGGAACAAAATCACATGAGAGATAACTAATTCAGTCACACAAACTCTGAGACGATCTGCAGTTGTTGTCTTCTGTCCTACCACCTGCACATCCAAGATAATTGAATATTCGCTACGATAGAGACGCTTCCTCACATTCAATCATCCAAAGCTTTTATCAGAACGCACTTCACATAGTTAATAGAGAAAATTCGTAGCCATTTCAGTGGCAGAGACTTTTGCAAGTGAGACCCCTGCCCACTTCACTGTGCTCCAATTTACTTGATATCTGAAGCAGGTAAGTCGGTAGATTACATAGACACGTAGCAGAAGCAATAATGTTAGTAGTAGTTCCTGGGTAGCAGCATAGTTTTGTTCATCCGTGGACCCCTTTTACACTGAAAAACCAGACAAACTGGTACATCTGCGTAATGGCGTGTACGACCCCACGAGCACGCAGAAGTGCCGGAGCACGACGTCGAATGGACTCGACTGATGTCTGAAGTAGTGCTGATATATCCTCTGAAGAGCACGTTGCAAGGCAACCAAGATATGATCAACAATGTTCATGTCTGGGGAATTTGGTGGCCAGCGGAAGTGTTTAAATTCAGAAGAGTCTTCGTGGAGCCAAACGGTAGCAATTATGGATGTGTGTGGTGTCACATCGTCGTGCTGGAATTGCCCAATTCCGTCGGTATGCACAATGGATACGAATCGATAGCGGTGATCAAACAGGATACTTACCTACGTGTCACCTGTCACAGTCTTATGCCGACGAATCATGGGTCACATATCATACCACGCCCTACACCATTACAGAGCCTCCACCAGCCTGAACAGTCCCCTCAGTCCACGGATTCATGACGTTGTCTCCATGTCGGTATATGTCCATCGGCTCGATACAATTTGAAACGAGGCTCGTCCGACCAGGCAACTTTTTGCCAGTCATCAAACGTCCATTGTCGGTGTTCATGGGCCCAGGAGAGGCGTAAAGCTTTGTGTCGTGCTGACATCGAGGGTACAGGAGTACGTTTTCAACTGCGAGACCCCATCTCGATGATGTTTCGTTGAATGGTTCGCATGCTGACACTTGTTGATGGCGCAGCATTGAAATCTGCTGCCGTTTGCGGAAGGGCCGCACTTCTTTCGCGTTGAACGATTTTCTTCAGTCGTCGTTGGCTCCGTTCTTGCAGGATCTTTTTCCTGTCGCAGTGATATCGGAGATTTGATGTTTTACCGGATTCCTGATATTCACGGTATGCTCGTGAAATGATGATACGGGAAATTCACCCCTTCACCGCTACCTCGGATATGCCGTGTTCCATTGCTTGTGCGCCGACTATAACACTCACTTAAATCTAGATAAAGTACCATTGTAGCAGCAGTAACGGATCTACGATCTCATGACAACTCATTTTTTGTCTTATACAGACGTTGCCGACCGCAGCGCCGTATTCTGCCTTTTTACATATACCTGTTTACAGAAACCTGTACCAGTTTCCTTGGTGCTGCAGTGTATTTCACTCATACTTACGCATTTCACCCGTATTTGTACTCATATTTCGCCTGTATATCTAGCGAATTTCGCCCTGCAGTTTCATTTTCACGTATCTCAATGTTAGTGAAGTCGTTAACACTGAACTATGTGCTGTACAACTATACAACTGTACAATGATATAATCTTGCGGGTAGAGCCAGTGGTACATGTGCCTCCCGTCTGCGCAGTGTGTTGTGAATAGAGTTAGTAGTAAAGAGGTAATAAATTAAAACGTTATGCATGATGTGGCAGTTTTTCCATGCATCTAAATATTTGACGTCATTCTCCCCAACTATGTGCCTTAAAATTATGTAATTTTCCTGTTACATTTACTAGTGTATAAGGATAGGCACGGCTCCAAAATGTGTCACGCATACCGGAAGTAGTAAACAAGTAATAAAGTAAACCCACGTGCTTCATGTGGCAGTTCTCCATGAACTACGAAAATGTAGTAAGGGATAAACATTTTCCCTTTTCGTAATTTTGCGGGGATCGTCAGCAATAAAAAGTTTCAAAAGTGTTTGATGTTACACGAACGGAAAATAATCGCAACGCTAAGGAAAGTTTTGCGACGTAAACGAAATTTGTTAGGCGTGCTTCTACGTATGAAACGTGACATTCACATCGGTCGTATAAGCATGGCGCTAGCAGCGCTACGGTGAGGATGCATATCACGTTTGTTTTAAATACACGCTATATGATCATGAGCGTTAGCTTTGAGAAAGTACGTAGTGAGTTGATTTTATTTAAGAATGCCTTTAACACTATAAAGACGCCTTATCAACACCCCATTCAGTTTGAAGGAGGTCCTGTAATAGGGCTACGAGAAGTTGAGTATTCTTTCTGCTATGTTGCAGAAAGATATGGCAAGAATTTAGTCTCTGTACAAGATTGCTGGCAGTGGCGGTCACGAGAATGTACGGCGCCACAAGACCGGAGTCTGGCCGGCCATGTCCACGCTAGCGACAGGGAAGGCCATGTTGCGTAGCTCTGGCGCATTAGACTGCATCTGTGGCAGCAATCTGACAAGGGAACCTCCCCATCGCACCCCCCTCAGATTTAGTTATAAGTTGGCACAGTGGATAGGCCTTGAAAAACTGAATCCAGGTCAATCGAGAAAACAGGAAGGCGTTGTGTGGAACTATGAAAAAATAAGCAAAATATACAAACTGAGTAGTCAATGCGCAACATAGGCAACATCAAGGACAATGTGAGCTCTAGAGCGCCTTGGTCCCGTGGTGCGGAATGAGAGGTCCTTGCTTCAAGTCGTCCATCGACTGAAAAGTTTAACTTTTTATTTTCAGACAATTATTATATGTCCGTCCGTCCGTCCGATGCGAGGTAACTGCGCCGTAGTATGGGGACGCCACACCTAAACGAACACACGATGTCAGTCGACTACAGCACACGGAAGAGAGAGTATTCCTGTTAACGAGGCTCCCTGGCTGGCAGTTGACTATTCACTACTTTGGACGAGAGTGCATTAAATACGTGAGATGTATTCCGTGGGCAATATGAAACCAGCTAATATAGCTCGCGACTTCAATAACAATCGCACGGTTTTGCGGTGCGGTCGCAAAACACAGGCGCTAATTTTATTACAGTGAACAGAGACGTCAGGAAACGAACGGACAGATCATAACTTTGCGAAAATAAAATTTTCAGTTGAGGGAAGACTTGAACCAAGGACCTTTAGTTTCACAGCGTCTCACGCTAACCACGGGACCACGGCGCTCCTAACCTCACACTCTCCTTGATGTTGCCTATCTTGCACATGGACTACTCAGTTTGTACATTTTGCTTACTTTTTTCATAGCTCCACACAACTTCTTCTTGTTTTCTCTATTGATCTGTGTTCAGTTCCTAAGGCCTATACACTGTGCCAACTTATAACTAGATCTGAGGAGAGTGCGATGGGGAGGTTCCCTTGTGAGCAACAGTTGGCACCACTGCTACAAAGTGAACTGTTACAAATCGGTTGCTTCAAGGACACCTGCGAGCCAGACGCCCTACAGCATGGATTCCACTGACCCCGCACCACTATCATTTGCGACTTCAGTGATATCAAGCAAAATCTATTGTATTTTATGATAAAAGCTGGTTCTGCCTCGATGCCAGTGATGGCTGATTAGTCGGAAGCCAGTTGAGGGCCTACAGCCAACCTGTTTACGTGCCAGACAAATTGGAGCTACACCTGGAGTTATTGGCTGGTGTGAAATTTCGTATTACAACAGGAGCACTTTCGCGGTTATCTCACGCGCCCTGACTGCAATGTTGTACGCCAATCAGGTGAATCAACCTGCTGTACTGTCATTTATGAAAAGCAATCCAGGGATGTTTTCCAATAGGATAACGTTCGCCCAGATATCGCCATTGTAACCCAACGTGCTCTATAGAGTGTAGACTTGTTGGCTTGGCCTGTTCGATCACCAGATCTGTCTCGGGGAGCACATACAAGACGTCATCGGACGACAACTACAGCTTCATCTACAATGAGCATTAACCGTCCTTGTACTGACCGACCAAGGGCAACAGGCATGAAATTCCATCCCACAAGCCGGCTCTTGTGGCCGAGTGGTTTTAGGCGCTTCAATCTGGAACCGCCGGCCGTTGTTGGGCGAGCGGTTCTAGGCGCTACAGTCTGGAACCGCGCTGCCGCTACGGTCGCAGGTTCGAATCCTGCCTCGGGCATGGATGTGTGTGATGTCCTCAGGTTAGGTAGGTTTAAGTAATTCTAAGCTCTAGGGGACTGATGACCTCAGGTGTTAAGACCCATAGTACTCAGAGACATTTCAGCCATCCCACAAACTGACATCCGGCATCGCTACAAAATGATGCATACGCGTTTGCATACTTGCATTCAACATTCTGGCCATTACACCTATTATTACGAACGAGCATCTGACATTTACAATGGCTTATCTGGAGCTTGCCAGCGGCCTAGCCTCAGTGGTAACACCTGTTCCTGTCAGGTCATCGAAATTAGGCGCTGTCGGGCTGGGCTAGCACTTGAATGGGTGACCATCCGGTCTACCGAGCGCTGTTGGCAAGCGGGGTGCACTCAGCCCTTGTGAGGCAAACTGAGGAGCTACTTGACTGAGAAGTAGCGGCTCCGGTCTCGGAAACTGCCATTCGGCTGGGAGAGCGGTGTGCTGCCCACATGCCCCTCCATATCCGCAGCCAGTGGCCTGTGGGGTGAGGATGACCCGGCGGCCGGTCGGTACCGTTGGGCCTTCATGGCCTGTTCGGGAGGAGTTTAGGTTTTTTTGTTATCTGAGCTTACATTAACCTGTGGTCTTGCAGTGTTAATCACTTACAGGGGGGCTATTACAAATGATTGAAGCGATTTCATAAATTCACTGTAGCTCCATTCATTGACATATGGTCACGACACACTACAGATAAGTAGAAAAACTCATAAAGTTTTGTTCGGCTGAAGCCGCACTTCAGGTTTCTGCCGCCAGAGCGCTCGAGAGCGCAGTGAGACAAAATGGCGACAGGAGCCGAGAAAGCGTATGTCGTGCTTGAAATGCACTCACATCAGTCAGTCATAACAGTGCAACGACACTTCAGGACGAAGTTCAACAAAGATCCACAAGTGCTAACTCCATTCGGCGATGGTATGCGCAGTTTAAAGCTTCTGGATGCCTCTGTAAGGGGAAATCAACGGGTCGGCCTGCAGTGAGCGAAGAAGCGGTTGAACGCGTGCGGGCAAGTTTCACGCGTAGCACGCGGAAATCGACGAATAAAGCAAGCAGGGAGCTAAATGTACCACAGCCGACGGTTTGGAAAATCTTACGGAAAAGCCTAAAGCAGAAGCCTTACCGTTCACAATTGCTACAAGCCCTGACACCCGATGACAAAGTCAAACGCTTTGAATTTTCGGCGCGGTTGCAATAGCTCATGGAAGAGGATGCGTTCAGTGCGAAACTTGTTTTCAGTGATGAAGCAACATTTTTTCTTAATGGTGAAGTGAACAGACACAATGAGTGAATCTGGGCGGTAGAGAATCCTCACGCATTCGTGCAGCAAATTCGCAATTCACCAAAAGTTAACGTGTTTTGTGCAGTCTCACGGTTTAAAGTTTACGGCCCCTTTTTCTTCTGCGAAAAAAACGTTACAGGACACGTGTATCTGGACATGCTGGAAAATTGGCTCATGCCACAACTGGAGACCGACAGCGCCGACTTCATCTTTCAACAGGATGGTGCTCCACCGCACTTGCATCATGATGTTCGGCATTTCTTAAACAGGAGATTGGAAAACCGATGGATCGGTCGTGGTGGAGATCATGATCAGCAATTCATGTCATGACCTCCACGCTCTCCCGACTTAACCCCATGCGATTTCTTTCTGTGGGTTATGTGAAAGATTCAGTGTTTAAACCTCCTCTAGCAAGAAACGTGCCAGAACTGCGAGCTCGCATCAACGATGCTTTCGAACTCATTGATGGGGACATGCTGCGCCAAGTGTGGGAGGAACTTGATTATCGGCTTGATGTCTGCCGAATCACTAAAGGGGCACATATCGAACATTTGTGAATGCGTAAAAAAACTTTTTGAGTCTTTGTATGTGTGTGCAAAGCATTGTGAAAATATCTCAAATAATAAAGTTATTGTAGAGCTGTGAAATCGCTTCAATCATTTGTAATAACCCTGTACATATGTTAGCTACACAAATGTTTTTCCGAAATTTCATTACTCTACATTAATTGGTATTGCGATTTTTGCCAGTAGGTGTATGAGTAGAGTTTGTTGCACGTTTATAAGAGACCTCATTCTCAAATACTAGGCTAGTGAAGTGTGGGTATTCTCGCTTCGTTTCAATTAACTGTCACTTATACTAGAGAAGCTGCACGGTCATCGATGGTATTGTTCTTTCGAGAACAGTTACTATCTTCATATATAGATAAATGGCTACCCGACCATTGACCTTCGTCTGTGCGAATGCGCACAGGTTGCCCGAACTATTATGGGAATCGTCACCTTAGTTGGCGCGAGTAATGAGTGGCTGGACAAATATCTATTAGGAACATTACGTATGTAGATTGTGGACAGTTGGAAATGTGGGTCTCATTGGAGGCTTGCAAGGGTTTAACCAGCACGGTAGCTCAGCGTGTTCGGTCAGAGGGCTGCGTGCTCTCTGTAATAAAATAACTGAGTCAAAGAATCAACGATCAAATTGAACGGATGTCTTGTGACGTCGGCCCAGACCAAACGCAAAGAACACTATCGAACAAAATGAAAAAAAGGAAAAAAAAAGATGGATAGAGCATCTGCCATGTAAGCAGGAGGTCACGGGTTTGAGTCCCGGTCGGGTCACACATTTTCAGCTGTCCCCATCGAGGTATATCAACAACACCTGTCGACAGCTGAGAATTTCAATTAATTATCATTTAAATGGTATGTACCAAGTTTGATTGAAATCTGGCCACAGGTTTAGGAGAACACAACACACATACACATCGTGTGGGAAGCAGTTTGGTATGGTGTTACTATGTAATTTTTTCTGCTTGCTGGTACACTTCCTCCCAGTCGTCTCAGAAGACTCCATGCTTCCCTGCTCGAATGGGTAAAGTCCATATTCTCGACTGTTTGGACTAGTTCTGTAGCTATCCCTGGGTCACCACTTTGCTGGAAGTGTTGATACAGTGTTTCATCATTCTGTTGTGTACATAGTTCTGCGTAGTCAGCGTGTACATAACTTTCCCACTAGAGCGCGCCCCGCTAAGCACAACAGTGCAGGCGCAGCGCTCGTCCGTCTCCACACTACGAGATGGCCCTGCCATAGAAACGGACCAAATTCTGCTTCCGCCGATCCGCGTATTAATATGTAACGCAGCCAATGAGATTGCTGCTAACGTAGAACCTCTTCTCCTCGCCGATCACACTCACACAGTGATACATGAACGCGCGAGGTATTAGACTATAGCCATGAAGATAAATGTATAGACACTTTTGTCAAGTATCAGAGATATATGTGAGAATAAGATTAACGTACCAATACCAAAAGAACTTCTGATTTTCAATTGTAAATAGCATCCAGAACCAGTTAAGTAATCTTTATGCTTGTTATTATTTTAATAAATGTGTGTGAAAATTAATCAAGTTCTGTTTAAAGTGGGTGTCCGTCAATCTGTTACTCTAAGCGTGCAAGTGGCATTTCTATCGTCTGACCTAACGGCAGAAGATAAACACGCCATGATAAGCCACGAGATATATTGCTGACCCTCGCCTACTTCATTAGAGCGACAAGTCAAATAATCTGATAGTGTGTGTACTGAAGGTCTTACAGTACGCACACCACACATTCCATCATGTAATATATTCTTCTCGGTGTCCTCTTTGCATACACTTTTTATCTGTTGCTGTTACTCCACCAATAAAGCGTTCGTAGTTCTTATGTGATGGAGGGATCCGTCGAATGGTCTTATCCAGCTCCTTTGAAAACTTAATTCAGTCAGTAACGCATTAGTTAAATGAAATTTGTTTCCATTTGTTTCTTGTGCTATCATTAATATTCTTAGATAGTTGGTAGTGCGGCAGACAAATGGATTTGATGTCTATTTTGCCAGTGATATTTCTCTGTGTTTCTCCCACGAATAAAAGAGAAAATTTACTCTTTAGAGAACACATGTATTAATATATAAACTTCTTCTGTGGACACAGTCTATTGATGTGAGTCAGAGAAATACTGCGGAACGGTACACAATCAGCCTTTCCGCACAGTTTGAACTCGCCGTGTGGTTCGCCGTGGGACTTGTTTTCTTGCAGCCGGCGCACACAAAAACGAAACGGTGCGTCTCCGTCCAATTTCAACTAGCGCAGCTATCGTCTTTTGTTACCTGCGCAGTTGGCAGCGCTCGGCGCGTGCGCACAAACTTCGTTACCGGCGGGTGAATAATTTTGAAGGAGCGCGCGATATGTTAATGCCGTGGAACGCACCGGCCAAAGCTGATTACGTCCGCCGTGTATCCAATAAGCCAGGGGCCTGACGCACTGCGAGAGCGTTATTTCATAAACGTCACTGCGGGCGGCGCCACAGCTGCACCGCACATACTGACGCCGCTTATAGGTTCCGGTACCGCTACACAGAACCGGAACTTTGCCAGTTTTCAAAATATAAAATGCTGACGCGACTCGTTTCGACGACGGATCACGCTGACACGAACCATCGCTTTTTTATGGGTGCTAGGCATAAAATTTCACCACCTCGGAAAAAAATAAAGTTACATAATTAATGTTTTGTTTGTTTGCAAATACATGTACACAGTCCCAGTACACACTGTAATTCACGTGGCACAGTTTCCTAACACGCCACTAGAGCTCACCATTGGTGAAGTGGAGTTTGCGGTGCTATTTTGTTTCCTCTGGTCTAGCCGAATGCTATGGTACTGTGGTGCGGAGATTTTAATGTTTACCGAGTCGCTAAAATCATATCAATGAAGTAACTTTATTTTTTGTGACTGCGGGTCGCAATTCCTTGCACCATCGAAGGAAAACGTGGCTTACTAGTTCTAAGACAAAATTATTATAAAATATTAATTATCTCAAATAAACACGTACAACATACTCCACAGTTTACGTGATAGATTGTTTCATGGATCGTAGACGTAGGAGCCAGAAATACTGACGTAAATGGAAACAAAGAAGTTCTAAGTGACATATGCTCAATTTAGATTAATTCCTTGTGTATATAGCTCAATCAGCTATATTTTGTAAGTTTTTGGATGTCCACATTTATTTGGCGTATGGCTAATACGGACACATCATGAAATTAAATTACATATATACAGGGTGTTTCAAAAGTGACCGGTATATTTGAAACGGCAACAAAAACTAAACGAGCAGCGATAGAAATACACCGTTTGTTGCAATATGCTTGGGACAACAGTATATTTTCAGGCGGACAAACTTTCGAAATTACAGTAGTTACAATTTTCAACAACAGATGGCGCTGCAAGTGATGTGAAAGATATAGAAGACAACGCAGTCTGTGGGTGCGCCATTCTGTACGTCGTCTTTCTGCTGTAAGCGTGTGCTGTTCACAACATACAAGTGTGCTGTAGACAACATGGTTTATTCCTTAGAACAGAGGATTTTTCTGGTGTTGGAATTCCACCGCCTAGAACACAGAGTTGTTACAACAAGACGAAGTTTTCAACGGAGGTTTAATGTAACCAAAGGACCGAAAAGCGATACAATAAAGGATCTGTTTGAAAAATTTCAACGGACTGGGAACGTGACGGATGAACGTGCTGGAAAGGTAGGGCAACCGCGTACGGCAACCACAGAGGGCAACGCGCAGCTAGTGCAGCAGGTGATCCGACAGCGGCCTCGGGTTTCCGTTCGCCGTGTTGCAGCTGCGGTCCAAATGACGCCAACGTCCACGTATCGTCTCATGCACCAGAGTTTACACCTCTATCCATACAAAATTCAAACGCGGCAACCCCTCAGCGCCGCTACCATTGCTTCACGAGAGACATTCGCTAACGATATAGTGCACAGGATTGATGACGGCGATATGCATGTGGGCAGCATTTGGTTTACTGACGAAGCTTATTTTTACCTGGACGGCTTCGTCAATAAACAGAACTGGCGCATATGGGGAACCGAAAAGCCCCATGATGCAGTCCCATCGTCCCTGCATCCTCAAAAAGTACTGGTCTGGGCCGCCATTTCTTCCAAAGGAATCATTGGCCCATTTTTCAGATCCGAAACGATTACTGCATCACGCTATCTGGACATTCTTCGTGAATTTGTGGCGGTACAAACTGCCTTAGACGACACTGCGAACACCTCGTGGTTTATGCAACATGGTGCCCGGCCACATCGCACGGCCGACGTCTTTAATTTCCTGAATGAATATTTCGATGATCATGTGATTGCTTTGGGCTATCCGAAACATACAGGAGGCGGCGTGGATTGGCCTCCCTATTCGCCAGACATGAACCCCTGTGACTTCTTTCTGTGGGGACACTTGAAAGACCAGGTGTACCGCCAGAATCCAGAGACAATTGAACAGCTGATGCAGTACATCTCATCTGCATGTGAAGCCATTCCGCCAGACACGTTGTCAAAGGTTTCGTGTAATTTCATTCAGAGACTACACCATATTATTGCTACGCATGGTGGATATGTGGAAAATATCGTACTATAGAGTTTCCCAGACCGCAGCGCCATCTGTTGTTGAAAATTGTTACTACTGTAATTTCGAAAGTTTGTCTGCCTGAAAATGTACTGTTGTCCCAAGCATATTGCAACAAACGGTGTATTTCTATCGCTGCTCGTTTAGTTTTTATTGCCGTTTCAAATATACCGGTCATTTTTGAAACACCCTGTATATATATGTACATATTTACACCCAAGAAACTGTCGCCTCTCCTGGCCAGTCGACATAAAAAGCGTGTGACAGAATTTTTTCCGTGTGTGTAAGACCAGTTAACATGTATCGATATAGTGCCACGCACACGGCGAAAGAGAAATAATTTAAACACGACCAAGTGAAGCAATAAAGCAAGACTGTGTAAACATTTCACGAATGTACTATGTGTGTATGTAGAATATTCATAATTATTTGACGTTTTATGCATTTGTCAACTTTGAATCTACATCTACATCTACATTTATACTCCGCAAGCCACTCAACGGTGTGTGGCGGAGGGCACTTTACGTGCCACTGTCATTACCTCCCTTTCCTGTTCCAGTCGCGTATTGTTCGCGGGAAGAACGACTGTTTAAAAGCCTCTGTGCGCGCTCTAATCTCTCTAATTTTACATTCGTGATCTCCTCCGGAGGTGTAAGTAGGGGGAAGCGATATATTCGATACCTCATCCAGAAACGCACCCTCTCGGAACCTGGCGAGCAAGCTACACCGCGATGCAGAGCGCCTCTCTTGCAGAGTCTGCCACTTGAGTTTGTTAAACATCTCTGTAACGCTATCACGGTTACCAAATAACCCTGTGACGAAACGCGCCGCTATTCTTTGGATCTTCTCTATCTCCTCCGTCAACCCGATCTGGTACGGATCCCACACTGATGAGCAATACTCAAGTGTAGGTCGAACGAGTGTTTTGTAAGCCACCTCTTTTGTTGATGGACTACATTTTCTAAGGACTCTCCAAATGAATCTCAACCTGGTACCCGCCTTACCAACAATTAATTTTATATGATCATTCCACTTCAAATCGTTCCGCACGCATACTCCCAGATATTTTACAGAAGTAACTGCTACCAGTGTTTGTTCCGCTATCATATAATCATACAATAATCTATGACATATTATTGTCTTTGAAAATCTTGTTAAATGAAATAATGATTATGATCTGTGCCGCAGATAAAAAGGACAAATCAGTACATGTACAAATAGTAAAAAACGTTGTAATAATTTCTTGGTTCTCTTTGGGGTTCGTTACGAGTAACACTGGTGTGTTAAGCAAATATATATGCTAGCCGTGAGTCTTGTGTACATGATGCTTCAGATCCATTAGGCGAGTTGCTGTAAAGAGGTGTGTAAAATTAATGCATTTTCGAAACTTCCTGGCGGATTAAAACTGTGTGCACCGACCAAGACTCGGACTCGGGACCTTTGCCTTTCGCTGGCAAGTGCTCTACCATCCGAGCTACCCAAGCACGACTCACGGCCGCTCCACACAGCTTTACTTCTGCCAGTATCTCGTCTCCTACCTTCCAAACTTTACAGAAGCTCTTCTGCGAACCTTGCAGAACTAGCCCTCCAAAAAGAAAGGATACTGCGGAGATATGGCTTAGCCACAGCCTGGGGGATGTTTCCAGAATGAGATTTTCACTCAGCAGCGGAGTGTGCGCTGATATGAAACTTCCTGGCAGATTAGCAGGAGAGTGAAAATCTCATTCTGGAGACATCCCCCAGGCTGTGGCTAAGCCATGTCTCCGCAGTATCCTTTCTTTCAGGAGTGCTAGTTTTGCAAGGTTCGCAGGCGAGCTTCTGTAAAGTTTGGAAGGTAGGAGACGAGATACTGGCAGAAGTGAAGCTGTGAGGACCGGCCGTGAGTCGTGCTTCGGTAGCTCAGATGGAAGTTGGGCAGTTGATAGTCTGCGTTCGGCAGGGCAGCAGTGCGCACCGCGCTCGTCCGTCCACGCCGCTGCGCGCGCGGAGTGTTTTGTTCACTTCCTCGTCACCGCGCTTCTTAGTCGAACAACATACACTCCTGGAAATGGAAAAAAGAACACATTGACACCGGTGTGTCAGACCCACCATACTTGCTCCGGACACTGCGACAGGGCGGTACAAGCAATGATCACACGCACGGCACAGCGGACACACCAGGAATCGCGGTGTTGGCCGTCGAATGGCGCTAGCTGCGCAGCATTTGTGCACCGCCGCCGTCAGTGTCAGCCAGTTGCCGTGGCATACGGAGCTCCATCGCAGTCTTTAACACTGGTAGCATGCCGCGACAGCGTGGACGTGAACCGTATGTGCAGTTGACGGACTTTGAGCGAGGGCGTATAGTGGGCATGCGGGAGGCCGGGTGGACGTACCGCCGAATTGCTCAACACGTGGGGCGTGAGGTCTCCACAGTACATCGATGTTGTCGCCAGTGGTCGGCGGAAGGTGCACGTGCCCGTCGACCTGGGACCGGACCGCAGCGACGCACGGATGCACGTCAAGACCGTAGGATCCTACGCAGTGCCGTAGGGGACCGCACCGCCACTTCCCAGCAAATTAGGGACACTGTTGCTCCTGGGGTATCGGCGAGGACCATTCGCAACCGTCTCCATGAAGCTGGGCTACGGTCCCGCACACCGTTAGGCCGTCTTCCGCTCACGCCCCAACATCGTGCAGCCCGCCTCCAGTGGTGTCGCGACAGGCGTGAATGGAGGGACGAATGGAGACGTGTCGCCTTCAGCGATGAGAGTCGCTTCTGCCTTGGTGCCAATGATGGTCGTATGCGTGTTTGGCGCCGTGCAGGTGAGCGCCACAATCAGGACTGCATACGACCGAGGCACAAAGGGCCAACACCCGGCATCATGGTGTGGGGAGCGATCTCCTACACTGGCCGTACACCACTGGTGATCGTCGAGGGGCCACTGAATAGTGCACGGTACATCCAAACCGTCATCGAACCCATCGTTCTACCATTCCTAGACCGGCAAGGGAACTTGCTGTTCCAACAGGACAATGGACGTCCGCATGTATCCCGTGCCACCCAACGTGCTCTAGAAGGTGTAAGTCAACTACCCTGGCCAGCAAGATCTCCGGATCTCTCCCCCATTGAGCATGTTTGGGACTGGATGAAGCGTCGTCTCACGCGGTCTGCACGTCCAGCACGAACGCTGGTCCAACTGAGGCGCCAGGTGGAAATGGCATGGCAAGCCGCTCCACAGGACTACATCCAACATCTCTACGATCGTCTCCATGGGAGAATAGCAGCCTGCATTGCTGCGAAAGGTGGATATACACTGTACTAGTGCCAACATTGTGCATGCTCTGTTGCCTGTGTCTATGTGCCTGTGGTTCTGTCAGTGTGATCATGTGATGTATCTGACCCCAGGAATGTGTCAATAAAGTTTCCCCTTCCTGGGACAATGAATTCACGGTGTTCTTATGTTAATTTCCAGGAGTGTATAATGGCCAACTCTTACAGGAAGAACACTCTTAAGTTCACCTTCTCAAATGAATACGCACGACCCAAAGCACTGGCCATCGAACACTTCCTACGCGAAGACGTGAAGATCCCCCGTGACGACCTCATCGGCATACACCTATCGATCATTAGCAGCGTCGTTTATGTTAAAATGACTTCCGACGCTGCCTGCAATGAGAATATTCAAAGGACACGACGTGGACTAAAATTTCGGCACTCCGACGGAAACGTCGGGCCTGTGGATGTCGACCATGCAGGACTTGGCCTTCGGACGATCCGTGTATTCGAACTGCCTTTCGAGGTGATTGAAGATGAAGTCATCGCGGCACTAAGCCCGTTCGGAAAAGTCCAGAGCCACGTAGCCAAGACATGGGCACAGTTTACGACGTATCCGGTGCTTAATGGTGTGAGACAAGTCGGAATCGATCTCAAACGGCACGTACCATCGTACATTTCTATCAGCGGCTGCCGTGCGGTGGTCATTTACGACGGACAACGTCGAACATGTTCCGGTTGTGGCAAAGAAGGCCACATCCGTAATGAATGCCTGCAACGCCGTATCACACAACTAACGCACGACGATACGAACACCGACAGAACCACAACCACCCCTCCAGACACCTATGCGGCGACACTGCACGTCCAGCCCTCTAAAGACGCCGTTCGTGGGCGTCTCTCTGGTCCGATACACCCGGAGACGTTCAAGCACCTTGACACCGGCGATGCCGCCCGTGAACATGTCCTACAGCCGGGCACGCCCACACTAGAAGATCACAAAGATACCAACGAGACTGGTCTGGAGAATGACGACCGCATCATAACACCCGCGGCTTTTGTACCGGACCGACGTGAATCTCTTCCTTCCTCAGACACCGAAACTCATTGCCGAAAGCAGATGTCGCCCAAACGTCGAAAAAAAAAAAAAACGCCGCACGACGTCAGAATCGACCATTGGGGCTCATGGCACATCACTCTGACGGAGAACACGATAACACATTCTCCTCTGTCACGGAGACGCGTCATCCACAAGACGGTGAACCGTCCAACAGAGATCGTGCGCAAGTCCCCCGCCCAGAAGCCATGGAACATAGCAAGCCTGTTCTCACCGACGCAAATGTGCCGACTCGGCCAGCGCTGCCACCTCTCGCCGATGTCAAACCTGTCCGACATTTTTCATGGGCGGATGACACGGATTTCCCACCTCCATCTGATGCGGAAAAGAGATCTGTTCCTCCGTTAGACCAACACTAAAATGGGAGAAATTTCTACGGCGACTCCTGAGACTTCTATGGACTTCACGCATCCACGACGACAATCTTCACCAGCTACGAACCTATCGGCAGTACGGATCTCCCATCAGGCGTACCGAATAGCTACTATCAATACTAATAATATCGGCTCCCACGTTAAACTTCAACTGCTCCGTGACACGCTAAGAGCAGCGGACATCGACATCGCCCTGTTACAAGAACTGAGGACAGCAACTTGGACTGGGTGTTATGGATATGAGACGTACGCCGCCCCTGCAGCTATGGAACACACAGGAGCAGCCATCCTCCTACGAGAAGGGATTGCAGTTTCCGATGTCGCATACCTCCCAACGGCGCGAGGGGTGGCCATAACAGTTGAAGGACTCAAAATCATAAATCTCTACGCCCCATCGAGCACTGATAAACGGAGGGATCGCTCCCAGTTCTACGCAGAAGATATCACGCCTTTATTCCTCGGCCGATACGATCATCTCCTCGTAGGCGGAGATTTCAACTGTGTTCTCGAGCGCACAGACCAATACCCCCATTTCACCACATGTCCGGAACTTCGCTTCCTCGTCCACCGCCTTCGTCTCCTCGATACTTGGCGAGTGGTACACGGCGACCGCCCGGGGTATACACACATCACGAGCCACTCCGCCAGCCGACTTGATAGAATATACATCTCTGACGCTCTGAAATCAGTTCTCCTCGACGCGGAACGTTGTCCGTCTGCCTTTTCGGATCATGACATCTACATCTGTACCATGAACCTACGTCGACAATCTATATGGCGCAGTGCAGGACCTTGGAAACTCAATGTCACGCTACTGCGGGACCCTGAATGTCGACAACAGATCACCGACACGTGGCACACCTGAGTTCAACGCGTTATGCGTTACGAGACCACACTGCAGTGGTGGTTGCTGTGCGCCAAACCAGCCATCCGACGCACATTGACACACTATGGCAGAGCCAAAGCCAGGTGGAATCACCACACAACTGATTTCTACTATAGCGCTCTTCGTGAACTCATGGATCATCCCCCAACCCCGGATCGTCTAAAAGAAGCTCAACGCATCAATGCAAAGATTTTAACCTTGACCAGATGCCGTCTAGAGGGAGCCATTGTACGAGCACGCAGCCAGGATAGGATTAACGGTGAAGAACCATCTATGCATCATGTTGTTCAAAATGTTCGTCGACGCAGACAGGCTTTAAAGTCAACTTTAGACCTACCTGATAGACGACGGCTGAAATCGCAAGCTACCATTGCGCATGCATTCACAACGCACTATAGACTTTTCTATCAAGAAGTACCTGCCGGTGCAGAGGCCATTGCCGAGGTTGCCCAGGAGACACTTGGTACTCTAACCGCAGCAGCTGCAGCCCTCCTGACTTCTGAAGTGACCACCGGCGACGTCCAAGGCGCTGTGGCCAAAGGGTCTCTGAATCGATCTCCCGGCCCTGATGGTTTACCTCTCGAATTTTACAGAACCTTCCAAGATTTGATGTTGCCACGATGGAGGGTCATGTACTGGGAACTGTTGTCCGGCGTGGCGAACCCGCCACCAATGTTCATGGAAGGCTTACTTGTACCAGACCCGAAACCCGCAGGAGGAACACGACTCGACAGTTATCGGCCAATCACGTAACTCAATTCCGACTTCAAGATTTTCACACGCCTTCTGGCAGTGCGACTCAAACATTGCATGGGGGCTTTTTTTATATATATAATGCAAATATTTTTTAGTAGCTGTAAGTCCAATTACGCAAGTCTCGTAAACGGCTGGCCCTGACTAGTATTAGTACGCAATCTGACTCCATAGAACAACAACAAAGAATGAAATGAAAATTTCAGTTAATATAATTAATTAATTAAGTCCCCAGCAGCTATAAATTCTACGAAGCCAACAAGGCACAAGTGTAGCTGTTCTGTGTGTGGTAGTGTGACTCAACGCACATCTGGCACGGTTCTTCTTCAACAAGACAAGAAATTTTAAATACCGTTTATACTGACGTGATAAAAGAAAACCAAAATTACACTCTAATACAAGAACACACGCCAGATGATTTGTTGACTGAACCTGTAATGACACATTATTCAGGTCACTGAAAGAATAAAAGAATAAAAGAAAATACCTCCATATATATATTGACGAAATGCACTCTGACCATTACAATATCTCCATTAGAACAATATCTGCTATCTCTCCCATCAAACCACTGCATAAAACATGGAACAACACTCTCCACTACAACATCTCACTCTGATTTCACGACCAGCAGTCTCCACCACAACTTCTCGGTAAGAACTGCTTGTCGCTGCGTCTCAATAATCACTGCCAGTGGAGGCGGCGGAACAATACTCTCTGGCGCGATTTCTGGCGCTGTGGCTCAGTGTAGCCACCTTTCATATGCCCTTCCTCCACGGGCTAGAATTTGATGGTATTTTTGCCAGCATTGGTGGTGAAAATACCACCAAATTCGTCAAAAAAAAATACAGACAAAAATAAAAGAATATTAATACGTAAGTATCATATAACTAGATAAAATTTTGGCTTTGCACTGACCTTACAATAGCCTAATATATAAAATACAGTAAGGAATACAAATTCTTTCATACATATGACTTTACATAATAGTTTACACAAATATCATGTGGTTAAACAATTCAATCGATAGCGTCAGCAATGACGAATATGAGCAGGTAAGAGTCTTATAACTTTTCACAAACAGTAATACACAAAAAATCAGTTTATACAAATATTCACATAAAATGTTTTCATAACAAGTGGTTGACAGTTCCAGCAGTAGCACCCAGCAATGTTGAATAGGTGCCACAGCAACAAGTGACATCATCTCAGTAGAAGCAGTCCATCAGTAGCACCCAGCAATGTCGAGTAGGTGCAGACACCATCAGGTGACATCATTTCAGTAGAAGCAGTCCATCAAAGGCACCCAGCATTGTGGAACAGGTGCAGACTCCAACAGGTGACATCATTTCAGTAGAAGCAGTCCATCAGTGGCACCCAGCAATGTTGAGTAGGTGCAGACACCATCAGGTGACATCATTTCAGTAGAAGCAGTCCATCAATGGCACCCAGCAATGTCGAGTAGGTGCAGACACCATCAGGTGACATCATTTCAGTAGAAGCAGTCCATCAGTGGCACCCAGCAATGTTGAACAGGTGCTACAGCAACAAGTGACACCATTTCAGTAGAAGCAGTTCCATCAGTGGCACCCAGCAATGTTGAACAGGTGCAGACACCAACAAGTGACATTATTTCAATAGATGCAGTCCATCAGTGGCACCCAGTAATGTTGAACAGGTGCAGACACCAACAAGTGACATCCTCTCAGTAGAAACAGTCCATCAGTGGCACCCAACAATGTTGAACAGGTGCTACAGCAACAAGTGACATTATTTCAATAGATGCAGTCATCAGTGGCACCCAGCAATGTTGAGCAGGTGCAGACATCAGTCCATAATATTCACTATCACTAATCACACTGTTGATCAGAGTTTATCAGCAGAAATGAAACATGTCCTAGTGGCACCAATCACGTAGAAAAAGTGCAGGTAACAGTCCATAATATTCACTATCACTAATTAGACAGTTCATCAGCAGTAATTAAACATTTCCAGGTGGCACCCATTATGTTGAACAAGTGCAGGTAACAGTCCATAATATTCACTATCACTAATCAGACAGTTCATCAGCAGAAATTAAACATTTCTAAGTGTCACACATCAATTTGAACAGGTGCAGGTGTGAACAACAGTTTGAATGCACACACAATTGCTTTTACTTTATTATCAATGCTCTTACACTAAACATACAAATCATAACAAACACAAAAATGATGTCAGATAATTGTCATATTAACTATTACAAGTACACAAACATCAGTAACCTATAATATTTATGGGTGTCAGTGCAAGCCACTACAAACAAATAAAATAATATTTAGGAGATAGGTGGGTAGGATTAGGAAAGGAAAACACACAAAACACACTCACTCATCTTTCATCCACATTAAGTACTACTGTGTAATTGAACAGTGTTAACTGTGTACATGCACTTCTGTCAAAATTTCATGTTCATCATGTGTATCAAGGAATAGTGGCAGCAATGTATAACAGTCAATAATAGTTAAGTCAACGTCATAGTCATCAAGTCAAGACCAATGTTTGCCGAGCCAGATCAAAATGTACGGTTGCTGAACAACTGTCAGTGTGCCAAGATATGCAACTTCCTCTCTCCAAAAAAAAAGTACATACTGCTTAGTGATTTAACAAAGTGTGTGTAGACAATCTTCCTTCCATTTTAGTGTTCTAGTCTGCTATCTTCATCCTCCTTGTTCCATATAGACCAACAAAAAAAAAAAAAAAAATGCACCTCACTTACTTTACCTCTTATACACCAAAACTCCAATCAACTTCATATAATCTCAATACCTCAATAATACCTCTTCAATACGTCGATACATATAAACCTTATTGCCAGTATCATTTCACTTCCATAACAACTCTTTCCTCTAGTCAGTCTCCTCGAATAAGTACAGATAAAATCCTAATGCAAACCTCCTTATCCCATACAATCCGAAGACACACTGTCAACACACAACCTCTGTGTAATCCATCTGACCAAATCTTCTACTCATTATGAATTATAAACAAAGAATGCATACATGACCTCTAACAGACTTAGTTCGAATAACTCTCAGTAATTAAGTACGATTACGGAGTGTGAATGATCCTAATATTTCACAGTGTGTACAACACTTCAAGAATTATGGCAAACAGAAGCAAACATGTGGAGTATTTCTTGTGTCAAGTGTCACTTCCTATTTCAATTGCTCACGAAAAATGCAGTGTAATAACTGTGTTGGTATGTCATGTCGTTAGCTTCCTTCCTATTGGCATACATTTATACAGCTTTCATAAAACCTCCAGCTCATGTGACTTCTATGATGTTTCTTGTACTAAAGTCCCTCGTCGAATTACTGCAGTTCATTTTCTTATGTTAAAATATAAAGCACTGAGCGTAAGCAAAACAAGCAACAGCGAGTAAATATACCAGTAGTGAACAGAATGTCAACAAGTGGATGCAGCACAATTTCTATAACGAGGCTTCGCCAAGCGAACAATCCGTAACCCATACCACGTCGTAACCCACACTCCATGTCCGTACACTGTACATCAGCATTGCTATATACCAAATTAAAGTATAGTTATGACAACAAGCAGAAATTTGTAAATGTGCAATCCATACGCATAGCAGTAAACATATATCTTACGTACTAAACAGGTCATTAGCATCCAGCGTAAGCAAATAAATGTTCATATGTAATTATAATAAGTAAACATGAAGGCGCAAGCAGATAAATCACAAAGTATAACTTACATACCTAACCACATCAGCACAATTAATCAGGTGACAATTATAATTTAAATAAATAAGCACAGCAGGCACATAATAAAAAAAAATATAACATCAGTGAAAAAGCAGTGCAGTCAAGCGATGCATAATATATACAAGTTACAACCCAGTTCATTAATAATCATTGTCAAAATCAGTTAACGTACGCAAGCACGTCGCTTCACAAGTAATTTCATTGAACATGTAATTAGCACAAAGTATGAATCACGTAATCGCGAGCAGCAAATTACGTCTAAATTACGTACCTAAGTGGAAATATGTTACCTGAAAAATAAACTCAATTAATAATTACCTTTTTAGTTTATTACTTTCTTCTTCGAAATGACATTTTTCCTGAAATTTTCTCGATAGCAAGTCGTCTTAACGTCGGACACGCACAGAATTTACCTGAAGTTCTTAAATATTTTAGAGAACCGTATCCTGAAAAATGAATGTTAATAACAGAATTCATCAAGTCACTATAGCTTTATACTGAATTTAGTCGGAGAAATTAGACTGTGTATTTATTTACGGCTGTCAGTGCATTCGCACTGAGCGCTCGATCAGCTGTAGGCGCGTGACGTAGGAAGTGATTGTTTGCGGTCAACGACTGCCTTTTGCGGCGCGCAGACTTGACTGTTGCTTTGAGTATATGCCGCCGCCAAAACACAGCGCGGTATCCTTGTACTCTCCGTGTGTTTACATACAACTGTTAGTTTCTCAAAAGTATGTCATTCTACAAAAATTTTTTAAAAGTATATCATTCCACAAAAATTTTAACGTTAGATATATGATGTATTCCCTTAGAGCGTCGTGATTTAAGAGTTTCTACTTCGACAGTGTTATCATGAATAATTTTGCGAATTCTATATGGACCGCTATAAAGCAGAAAAAATTTCCGACACAAGCCTTTTCCTTTGTGAGACAAACGATGAGCCTTAATTAACACCTTCTGACCAACTGACAAGATTTTTAAACGACCAGGACGCTTAGCTGATTTCTCTCTTCTAGCAGCCGCAGATGCAATATTTTGTAGAGCCAGGTTGACAACTTCAGAATGCCGCAGTCTCCGTGTAGGCGGAAAAGGAACGATTTCAGAAATGCGATTTATCGGTGCTTTGTTTTTTAATATCAGTATAGGTGGTAAAGAAGTTGAGTCGTTAGGAAGTTCATTCAGAATGTTTTGAAAAATATGAAGATACTGATCCCTAGTTCTGTGATTCTGATGACAATAAAGACGACACAATTTATTGATTTCCTTCATCCATCTCTCTGAAGCGTTAGATTGAGGGTGAGAAAGTGAAATGAAAATTGGTTTAATTTTACGACGCCGTAGAGTACGAAGCCAAATTTTAGAACGAAACTGTGATCCATTATCTGATATAACCTTATCAACATGACCCACTTCTTTAAGAAAATGGTTAATGAAAGCATTAGACACTGAACGAGCTGTTGCTTTGCGTAACGGTGTAAAACACACATATTTTGATGTCAACTCCACTGCTACGAAAATGTACGCAAAACCATTAGTAGATCGAACCACTGGACCGAACAAATCAACTGCAGCCATGTCCTTTAATTTTGCTGGAATGATAGGAAACAACGGTGCTCTGTGAGAAACTGTCGGCGGCTTAGCCTTTTGACATAATTTGCATTTGGCAAGAACAAATCGAATACGTTTTTCCATATTATTGAAGTAGCAATTTTCTCGTAATTTATGAAAGCATTTTCTGGGACCAAAGTGTGCATAACTGAAATGCGTATACCAAATCAGCTTATTAACCCACTCATCAGGAATACAAACTAACCAAACAGAGTTGTCGACCGATTTTCGTTTAAAAAGAATGTCATTGCGAACTGAATAGCATCTAGTTTCTCTGGATCAGGAAGAATACCTTCTGTAGAAATAATGTGACCGAGAAATTTCACCTGAGAACGACCAAATTCAGATTTTTCCAAGTTCACTGTAATGCCAACTCTTGCAAAGATACGTAATAATGAATCCAAAATATTGTTGTGCTCACTCCAAGAATGTTTAGCAATAACAATATCGTCAACATATGAAGTAATATTGTCACGAAGATAAACAGGTAAAATTTCATTTAAGCTACGAATGAATGCTGCTGAAGATACAGTAAGTCCAAACGGTAATTTCCGAAACTGGTAACAGTTACCAAAGGCTAAAAAGGCAGTATATTTTCTACAATCAGGGTGGAGTTCTATTTGCCAAAAACTTGCGCGCATATCAATCGTGGATAAAACTTTAATTCCATGAAAATGTTGAAGAAGTTCATCTAAATTTTGTGGGCGGTCAGTTTCAGGAATGATGATATTATTTATCTGTCTGGAATCCAGAACCAAACGAATTGATCCATCCTTTTTAAGAACAACGTGTAATGGGCTAGTATAAGGACTGACTGCAGGCTCAATAATGCCCTGATCTAACATGTACTGAAGTTCATTCTTAACCTTGTCTCTGTAAGCCAAAGGAATAGCGTACGTTTTCCCGCGAAATGGTGTGTGTTCTTTTACTTTAAATAAATATTGTAAGCCTTGTATAGTTCCTGTGTGATGTCTAAATACTGTAGCATGTGAAGTCAAAATGTGGTGCAGCTCTTCTCTTGCAACGTCATCTGGCACTTCAGCTTTCTTAACCTTTTCATTAATTAGTTCTTCGCTATTAATTATATCATCCATCGCGTCTCTGTATCTATTGTCATTGTCATGAATAAACACATTGTCGTCATAATGCTCAACGAAAACATCAGAAGTAAGAAACCTTAAACATTTTGTATCTGACTCAGATCTTGTTAAACACTCGAAAAATTTCAAACATTTCGGCATTCCGGCAACAGTCAAATTCACACTTCCTTCTTTAAAGTTCAAAATTGCCTTATGTGCGTTAAAAAAATCCATACCTAATATAATTTGTGTACTGAGTAATGGAACAATAATAAAATTAGCAGAAAATTCGTATCCTTGACAATTGAAATTTAGGTTGGTCTGTTGTTTAACTTCTACACCCTTTCCAGAAATCGCTCCTCGAATTGTAGTTTTAGAAATAGGTAACACAGGACAGGCAATAGTTCTTTCACATATACGAAAAACTGATTCACTAATGACATTCAATGGGCTCCCAGAATCTAAAACTGCAGTGAACTTATTCTTACCCACACATACTTCAATAACAGGATGTAAAAATGCAAAACTGCAGTGAACTTATTCTTACCCACACATACTTCAATAACAGGATGTAAAAATGCGTCTACATTATTTTCCTTTTCGTCTAACAAAATGTCTCTCATGTCTTCCAGGCGTACGTAGTGTAAAGCCGTAGTGTCATTACTTTCTGAACCGTCTATACTGCTGCCAGAAGCCGAAGCTGCTAGTCATTGTCGATTGTTTGCGTCACGTCTTTGATTATTCGCGTCATTTCGCGGATCCATTTCTACGATTTGCACTTGTCTCTCTGAAGTTCTGTCACGTGGAGGATGCCAATTAGGTCCCTCCTGTCTGTTAGATACAAATTCTTGGTTGTGTCTGTTATTAAAATTTCTGTTTTCCTGTCTGTCTGCATAGCTACTTCTTGTGTAATTTCGACTGTCACTTCTGAAATTATTGTTGTATCTACTACCCTGGTTATTTCTGTAGTAAGAATTTCTATTACTGTATGAATAATTTCTGTCTTGATGATACCGATTACTGGTTCCGTATGATTGATCATTCCTGTAGGAATTACCGTTATTATAACTGTCTGTGTAATTTCTGTTAGAACGTCTGTTATTGTCATAAGGCTGGTATCTATTGTCCTGTCTGTTTCTTCTGTCATTCTCAAAATTACCGCTATAACGTCCGTTCCGATCACTATCCCTTTTCTCTGAAAATCTATCATAATGACTGTTACAGAAAAAATTACAGGTAGTCTCGTCGTCATTGTCGTACTCGAGTTCTTGTAGCAAAGTCTTAAAATTCTCAATGTCGTCTTTACATCTTCCGGCTAAAGCAATTTGTCTTATGGATTGTGGCAGCTTGGTTAAACAAATGCGAATTAATTCAGTCGGGTTATAAGGGTTGGAAAGGAACTGATTCTTTCGAATCATGTCTTCAAAATATTCCGCTGGCGTGCGGAACTCAGACTGTTTGAAATTACGCTGCATAATAAGACTGTGTTTGACTCTGTCTTGCGTGTTTTCGGACCAATATGCCGATAGAAATGCATGATAAAAATCATTTAGGCTATTACAATCTCTAATGAGTGCGCGCATCCGCGTCGCCGGTTCGTTTTCTAAATATCCACACATAAATTCCAGTTTGTGACTTAGTGGCCAATTTGGTGGGAGTGCGTACATAAATTGATCTAACCATGAACATGGATGTATGTCATTCTTAGAATTGCGGAAGATCTTAAATTTCCGAACAGTCAAAAAGTGTTTATAGTCAAAGTTTTCGCCTCGTGGCGACAAAGACCTACCGCGTCTGTTCCAGTCCGAATGTCGATTATTGTCAAGTTCGCGCGCCTGGCGCTCTCTTGTTGCATCCCGTAAATGAAATAAATTACTTTCTTCAAAGCCCTCTGCTACCTGTGATTCTAAATTTCTTCTGCTATATTTTCCTACGATTTCGCCTTCAATTTGCTTGACTTGCTTTCGTAATGCCTCAACTTCCCTTTTAACGCGTTCATTAAATTTTCCCTGATTTTCAACATGCTTATTTATGTTCTGGTACTCTTCGGTTTCTGAAAATGGCAATGGAGCTGTGTCATCTGAATCTCTGTCCCCATTTAAGCTAAGACTTGTCAATTTATCTGAAATCTCCTCAACTCTTTCCGATAAGTCACCAATTTGTTCTTTCTGTTTATTTACGTCTTCCGTAAGTGTCGCGACTCGCGTTTCGGTATGGTCACATTTGGTAGTTAACTGTTCATATTGTTGTGTTAAATTATTTAATCTGTCATTTGGTACGGATTCCTCGATTCTCTCAAATATTTCTTTCTTATCGTGTGCACGTTGTAAATTTAACTCTGAAAATTGCTGTACTGTCACGCGATCTCTTTCCTCCTGTTCTCTATCCTGTTCCCTTTGTCTAATCTCTACTGCAACTAATCTATTATTGTGAGCATTCAAAATCGGTTGTACTTCTTCTCTGATTTCTTTCTTTAATTCATCTTTCATATTTTTGAAACATGTCCCTATTCATGAATCTATCCGTGTTTCCATTGTTCCCATTTGTGATCCCAGTGAGTCTAACCGTTTTTCCATTGTTCCCCTATCTGTTTTTAATTCAGATCGTAACTGTGATCCCATTGTTCCCATCTCAGTTTTAATTGTTCCTATTTGTGAGTCTAACCGTGTTGCCACTGTTTTTAATTCAGATCCCAAATTTAATATTGCACTCATCAACTGCTCCGTGTTAAGTTGTTCGAAATTCTTTTCGCCCCTAACATTTCCCACAAAACTAACTTCCTTCTGCATAGCCATAAAGCTATCTGTATTCGATACTATTCCAGAATCTTCTGTCGTTAATCTCGGGTTCTGTGAATTTTCTGATTGAGAAAAATTTTGAAATGGTTCCGGACTATTTTCCCGACTTATTACATTGTTTTCCACTTCATTATCCATCATACTGTTTTCCTCTGTTGGCGAGTTCGCCATGTTAACAATTTCGTCATTCTCACTATTCATCATTTTTGCCTTTTTCATCGATCGCGTAATCATTTACAAAACATACAAAACTCGTCACTATATGAAAATTACACACAATGACACTTTATCACCAACAATATCAATCACACGAAATGCTTCCTTCAAACACGATTAACGAACAATAGAAGAATGACAATTACCAATCTACACATGCAAAATAGACTACAATTACTAAACTACAAATTACTACTACAATACTACTGTCTACTATTTTTACAATCAGAAGATTCCAAGGGACGATCCGAAGCAGCGGTCGCCACGTGCATGGGGGCTAAATTAAAATTAAATATGAATGCAAATATTTTTAGTAGCTGTATGTCCGATTACGCAAGTGTCGTAAACGGCTGGCCCTGACAACTAATTGTTACGCTATCTGACTGCATAGAATGACAACAAAGAATGAAATGAAAATTTCAGTTAATATAATTAATTAAGTCCCCTGCAGCTATAAATTCTACGAAGCCAACAAGGCACAAGTGTAGCTGTTCTGTGTGTGGTAGTGTGACTCAACGCACATCTGGCACGGTTCTTCTTCAACAAGACAAGAAATTTTAAATACCATTTATACTGACGTGATAAAAGAAAATTAGAAATACTATAATTGTGCAAGAAAACCAAAATTACACTCTAATACAAGAACACACGCCAGATGATTTGTTGACTGAACCTGTAATGACACATTATTCAGGTCACTGAAAGAATAAAAGAATAAAAGAAAATACCTCCATATATATTGACGAAATGCACTCTGACCATTACAATATCTCCATTAGAACAACATCTGCTATCTCTCCCATCAAACCACTGCATAAAACATGGAACAACACTCTCCACTACCACATCTCACTCTGATTTCACGACCAGCAGTCACCACCACAACTTCTCGGTAAGAACTGCTTGTCGCTGCGTCTCAATAATCACTGCCAGTGGAGGCGGCGGAACAATACTCTCTGGCGCGATTTCTGGCGCTGTGGCTCAGTGTAGCCACCTTTCAACATGTCTTACAAGACATTGTTTCCCACGAACAAACATCCTTAGGCGGCGATCGTAATAAACAGACAGCCCTTAGTGAATATCGAGATGTGATCGCTGTGGCAACACACTCGCGACTGCCAGGCGTTTTAATCTCCATCGACTTCAAACAAGCGTTTGACCGCGTCAGTCATGCATTCCTCAACGCAGTGATGGACCGAATGGCAATTCCCCCGCCGTTCACGCAAGTGATTATGAGGCTCCTTCGTGGAGCAACGTCCAGACTTCTCTCCAACGGCAGACTGACATAACCTATACGGATTGAACGCTCAATACGGCAGGGTTGCCCTTTGTCGACGGTGCTTTATGCCATTGCGATGGAACCCCTCATTCGCGGATTACGGCGACGTTTGACAGGTATTCCACTCCGGGATCATATGTTCCACTGCCGAGCTTACGCGGACGACTTGCCCTCGTCGTACGTTCAGCGGCCGACGTACAAGCTGCGATGCAGTGGATTACCCGTTACAGTGCAGGGGCAGGGAGCGCTAAGAACGTGGCAAAATCATGCGCCATGAAGATCGGCCGCGGCCTTCCCGCAGACAGCTTAGTCCCATTTCAGCTGCTGGACACTCTTCGTTGTCTCGGATTGGTGTACACGCGAGACATTCGCCGCACCTCGGCGATCAATTTTCGGGCGCTACTGCAACGCCTCCGGGCCAACATACAAAATCACATACTACGTCCGCTGAATATGTGCTAGAGAGTCACCTTCGTCAATACCCATCTGGCAGCCCGGATACCCCATATAGCGCAGATTCTGATCATCACTGCGACAATGGCGGCCAGATTACAGGCGGCTTTCGGCTATTTTATTTGTTCTGGACACATATTCAAAGTCCAGTACGAAGCTCTCACCTTACCGAAGCGGGACGGTGGCCTCGATCTGGTTAATGTGAGAGCCAGGACTACGGCACTTTACACCAATACTATGCTCCGGTTATGGAAAAGCCAATATGCTACTTTTACTGGAATGTTGACCACTGAGCTCGCACCTGTTTCGAGACGCACACCGACGTCTCTGGCACACATCCCACCTCCGATCTCACACATCGGCCGTTTCTTTTTGGAGTATAGCTACATATGCACCGAGCTCCCCAGGACCAGGCATACGACCACCCGCGACATCTATTGCCTTCTCCGAAAGTCTCCACCCCGCAACCCCGTCGAAACACGTCACCCCCAGGTTTCATGGCCTACAGTTTGGAAAGCGATCCACCAACCATATCACACCACTGACACCACCTCTATGTGGTACCTTCTCGTCAACGGCAAGTATACTACAAGACAGAAACTGCATCGCATCGCACTGGTGGACTCACCCCTGTGGCTTTCTACCTCCGAGTACCTCCACATCACGTTTCTCCTACCATGATGATATATCCCGACTCGACCTACTTTCCATCGGCTAAGTGGCACGCCATCACATGGATCAGTGGCATGGCTGTCAACTACCTCTTCCGCGACGACATCGTCGATCCGGCGGACTTTTGGACACGCCTCCAAGTACATCACCACACCCTTCGCCGACATCGTCACTACCGGGCCACTTTCGCGAACTATTTTCAGAGTATTTTCACCAACCCGCCTCAAAGCTGGAATCTCAACGAACTGTGCCAGCCAAGACTGGACGATCTTACGTTCCCCTTTAATGGTCAATGATAGAATGCATTTTGTTCTGATGGCGCGCCAAAGTGGAGCATGGCGCGGAATGTATTCCTATTTTATTTCACTCCTCTTTTCTCCTCCTCTTCTAAGTTTTTTTTCCTTACACATGTAACAAAAAAAAAAAAATAAAAAGAAGGCCGTTGCGGAAATATAGATACCTTTCATGTTCTACGTTTTCAAAGGATATTGTGTTATTTTATGAAGAATGTCGTCTTTTATTTTCATACGCAAGAAGTTTTTATTTGTTTTCTCCTTACCTGCAACTAAAAAAAATAATAAAAAAATAAAAAAGACAAAAACGAAAAAAACGCAAAAATGAAAAAAAAAATGGTAGAGCACTTGCCCGCGAAAGGCAAAGGTCTCGAGTTCGAGTCTCGGTCGGTGTACACAGTTTTAATCTGCCAGGAAGTTTCATATCAGCGCACGCTCCGCTGCAGAGTGAAAATCTCATTCTGGTAATGCATTTTTGTTTGAATATATAGAGTTTTAGCAAATATGTTTTTAAAATAATTTGTAAAGTTGTCAGCAATTCGTCTCGTAAATAATTTAGACATTTTCAGCATTTAATTTAGCGGAAGCCGCTGTACCAATCTGCGAGGGCAACGGCCGCAGACGCGGCACATTTAGAAAATATTTATTTCAGGCATCGCAGTCACCGCGCCGGTAAAGCGAGGTAACATAATAATATTTAACATTTTCTTACAGCTTCCAGCAGTGCCGGCAGACTATATCATATTATTCAGTGTATATCTCAGTTTGATTTGGAAGGTGCTGTGCGACATGTTCGATGCGGCCGCAAAAAATATAAGGAATAACTGTGTTATCACTTTATCATTTTCACATTTTGTGGCAAGGTCTGCTCTGTGAAACTAAAGCAACATTTTACTTTTTTTCCCTGAGATTAAGAGAACGCGGGCTAGCCGCGCGCCTGTTCTAATTAACAGTATTCAAAAATCCACTGCATAACGTAACCAATATTCAGTGCTGTAATGATCATTTGAATTTTATTACTGACTTTTCTGAATACGGTGCAAAGTAGTAAATTCGGATACAATAGTCTTTCTTTCTTGATTGCTTTACAGTAGCAAGTGAATGTTCCACACATGATTATCCAGAGCAGATGTGGAAAAGCAATAATTTGATCCACGGTGTGCCACACTGGTGATAAAAGTGTTTATTCCCTCTCCCACTCCATAACCACAAGCCGAATAAAATTAGATCCAGTAGCAAAAAAAGTGAGAGGTTGAGTAAGGGAGACGGAATAAAACTTAAGTTTGGCTTTACAACTGGGTATCCAGTCCTCCAGTCCAGCGCACTGCATCTGGAGATGCTAGCAGGAAGTCCTCTTCAGCACCGTGATAGGCTCGAATCTTGCGTTCACTGACAAAGTGGTCAACAGTCTAGCATGGAGTCCTGCCGTCACAGGCTGGATTAGGCAGCTTCTTCCACTTGAAGAGAGCATCCCTGAATCGTCCATGGCCGGTAGGGATTCTGTTGAGGGTAGTCCAGGTCTTGCTTGGTAGGTCGAATCCACTTGGAAGTTTAGCACCTGAGAAGATGTTATGCAGGCTCACATCTGTCACTACTTCCTACCGACCTTTCCATTCTTCAAGGGATTTGAAATCTTTAGCAACCGTGTCAGCAGCATCGCACAGAGTTGGATGGCGTGATTTCAGTCTCTTACAATTTAAAAGTGGTAGGTCGTTATGCACCGTTACGTTAAAATTCCTGGAGATCTTGTGGAATTCCCTCATACGGGCAGACATCTGCGTACCGGTTAACAGTGGATGCCAATAAACTGGAGCAGATCTTATTGCGCCAGACATACTGCGGTTCGTCGTATTCAGCTGGGTGTCAACAAGCTTTGTATGATGACTGTACATCCAAACAGGTGCACAATACTCAGCACTTGAGTACACCAAACCGAGCGAGGTGGCGCAGTGGTTAGCACACTGGACTCGCATTCGGGAGGACGACGGTTCAATCCCGTCTCCAGCCATCCTGATTTAGGTTTTCCGTGATTTCCCTAAATCGTTTCAGGCAAATGCCGGGATGGTTCCTTTGAAAGGGCACGGCCGATTTCCTTCCCCATCCTTCCCTAATCCGAGCTTGCGCTCCGTCTCTAATGACCTCGTTGTCGACGGGACGTTAAAAAACACTAACCTAACCTAACCCAGTACCCCAAATCCAGAGCTGAAGATCGCAGGGTGCTTGATGAAGATCCCCAGGTGGTTCCGCATAGCTTATGGAGGAAGTTGTTTCGAGACCTCAACTTTTGAGCTAAGTTAAAGTGTTGTTTGAAGCATAGTGTATGGACCAGGATGACAAAAATGGTTCAAATGGCTCTGAGCACTATGGGACTCAACATCTTAGGTCATAAGTCCCCTAGAACTTAGAACTACTTAAACCTAACTAACCTAAGGACAACACACACACCCATGCCCGAGGCAGAATTCGAACCGGCGACCGTAGCAGTCCCGCGGTTCCGGACTGCAGCGCCAGAACCGCTAGACCACCGCGGCCGGCGACCAGGATCACACCAAGGTATTTTGGGTTCCAATTATGACGAACAATTCTGCCTCTGAAACTTACTTCCAGTTTTATGTCCGCCAACCGATTATTTAAATAAAAGCAACACCGGGTTGGAGCCTCCAGATTATGCAGTAATTGTCTAATACAGACAGGTCATCGGTTAGAATCTCTTCTGTTGTCTTCATTTCCTGTTATCGTACAGCTAGAGCCAGGTCATCGGCTTAGCAGAATTTTCTGGACGAAGTGTTACGTAGATCAGATAGATACATATTGAACAGTAATGGTGGGAGAACAGAGCCTTCTGGCAATCCGTTGCTTAGCTTCCTCTTCTACCTTACGTTGCTTCCAGTGATTACCTGCAACTTCCGATCACTTGGCATGCTGTTAACCATTGATTTGCAGGGTATGATGAGGAGAAATTTGTAGACACGGTCTTCCCTCCACACAGTGTCCAAAGTGGTAGTTAGATCAAAAAAACGCCACAGTTGTTTTCTGCTTCATGTGGTATCCTGACTCTATGAAGGACGTGAGAGACAATACTTGCACGCGGCAGCTACGCCTTGATCTGAAGTCTGCCTGATCAACTAGAACATTCTCTAGGTCAGCGCTACTTATTCTAATATATACTAGCCTTTCAAAAAGCTTGTAGCAGCAGCTAAGTTGGTCAATGGGGGGATAGCTTTCAATCAAGTTGCTGGGTTTGCCAGGTTTCGGAACAGATATTACCTTCGCCGTTTTAAACTCCAATGGAAGCTGACCAGTCAGCAGGATGTCAAGAATTCTGCCAGCCATTTCTTAGCTTTTTCTCCCTTATGGATCAGGTATTCTGGATGGATACGATCGAATCCAGGCACCTTAAGAAGTTTGAGGTCCTTCAGTCCAGAGTCAATGTCTGAAACTGTGAAAGAACAGGCATACTCACATGACGCAGATACCATCTTTTTGAGGTCACGAAGCTGTCGTCTGACGTGTCTTTTATGTTTCTTGCTGGGAGTCACTCTCGAGGTAGTAATGATGTGGGAAGAAATTTGGTCTGGTGTTACTTCAGAATTTTTTCTGTATGCTGGTGCACTTCCTCCCAGTCTTCTCAGAAGACTCCATGCTTCCCTTTTACAGTGAGTAAAGTCCATATTTCCGACTGTTTCTGGCCATGTCCAAGCTGGACAATAGTTCCGTAGCTATCCCTGGGTCACTACTTTACTGGAATTGTTAAGACAGTGTTCCACTTTCATCAGTCCCTCCTGGAGCACATTATTTTCGGTATCCTCTTGGCATTCACTTTTTAGCTGTTGCTGTTACTGCACCAATGAAGTGTTGATAGTTCTTATGTGATGCAGGGATCCAGCGAATGGTCTTATCCTGTTCCGTTGAAAACTTCGTCCTGTCAGCTTTCTGGAAATTCCATCGAGCATGCGGGATTGATCTTATGACAGGAACGGTGCAGCCAGTTTGTGTTATTACAGTTCTGTGTTGGCTGTGAGGAAAGGCATCTATCAATTTTCTTGTGGCGTTGATAGGAATGCCACTTTCCTTGCAGCTTACAAAGCATAATTCAGGATTTGAATCCTTGTCCCAAGCAGCTGACTGAAAGTGCCTTGATCTTTGGCATCAAGCACTAGATGAATATTAATCATGCTCTTCGACCCATTCTGCAAGCATGCTCCCATTTTCATCGTTTTTAGAGTACTTCCAAACTTCATTGTGACTACTGATGTCTCCTACGTAAATTGCAAGATGTTCTGCTGTATGTTGGACAAAATCGGGCCATGTTGTTTCGGGTAGTTTTTAAACATTTGTCATAGTAATGCCGCTGCAGTTGTATGACAACTGTATCAATATCTGCCTCAACACTTACAGAAATCAGTGGAGCTTCTTTTTTTTGTTACGGACATACGCAGCAGTTCCATACACCTGGTGGTAAGTTGCAATAAGTGCAGAATATCCAGGAATTCGACCTCATCTTCGAAATATTTCTTCGCTGGAACTGTTAATGGGCTCTGAAAAAAACTGTTTCTGCTATTTAGTTAACATGTCTCTGCCAGGAGATCCTATGAATAGTTTGGCTGCCCGTAATCACAGTTGTCAATTAACACCGCCCAGGAGGCACGTGCGAGGTATTTTAAGGTTAAACCTACGGAAGTGAACAACTCTACCTCCCTGGATCCCCACAATAAGTTTATAATCGAAAAATGGTTCAAATGGCTCTGAGCACTATCGGACTTAACATCTGAGGTCACCAGCCCCGTAGACTTAGAATTACTTAAACCGAACTAACCTAAGGACATCACACACATCCATGCCCAAGGCAGGATTCCAACTCGCGACCGTACCAGTCACGCGGTTCCCAACTCAAACGCCTAGAACCGCTCGGCCACAGCGGCCGGAAATTTATAATCGTTCAGAATCATAATTAGGTAGTGGTTTCATCTATAATCTGTCCTATGGTTACCATTATACAAAGTTACATTCCTCTCGCCTGCCAGTTTGTTGCTTCTATGACTTTGAAAAGCAGTTGTGATGGTGATAAGGACATAAAAGAAAAAGTGAATATGTTATGTTGGCAAGTTTTTTTGTTTTACATATTGGTATTCCGGTTGCCGTAGGTTTATTTACTGAGTGTCATTTTTTATTTGTAGTTCACTGTTGCTACTGGAGTTTACGTGTTGTCATTGTATCATTTGCAGATAGTGACTGAAGCTGTAGACGCTAGAAAATGGAGTGCCAAATGGAGAAATTGGAACATATTCTTCTGTTTCAGTTCAGTAGGTGGGTGAGAACAGCGGAGGCAGCCAGAACCGTTTGCACCGTGTATGCGGATACTTAAATTGGACAGAGCACGGGAAGAAAATGGTTTTCTCGTTTTCGGCATTAGAGACTTCCCACATTCAGGAAGTCCTTCTGTCTTTAAGAGGTCGTTTAAAGGCATGAATCAATAATGAGAACTGGCAAATGTGATGAAACGTGATCATTCAACCACCGTACGAAATTTGCATGTAATGGGGAAGGTTCAAAAACCGAGTGTATGTTAACCAGACGCTCTAAGCGAGAGTCACAAAAATCAGCCCGTGGCCATATAAACATCTATGCTTGTTCGTTATCAGTTGGCTATCCTGTATCGTTAAAGATGATGAGGAATGGTGTCTTTATGTTAATAAAACGAAAAGAAAGGAATGGTTGAGTCCAAATAAAGCAGCTACCCATGGAACAAAGGCCAGCGTGCATTCATAAAAGACAATGTTATGCATCTGCTTTAAATGCGACGGTGTGGTGTACTATGAATTCCTTCCCTGAGGTGAAACAACCACTGCTGACGTTTACTGTCAACAACTGAGATCTCTTGCAATCGCAATTCAACAACAACGACGAGGAGGACAGCATGAAAGCGCGCACGAATTCTGCTAGGCTGACAAAGTCACTATACACGAGTTGGGTTGGGAAGTAATTCCGCAATTAACATATTCGCCTGCACTTGAGCCCTAAGATTTTCACGATTTCCGCTCTCTCTACAAAATAATCTTCAAGCGGTTTCCTTTCTGGAGGGAAATGAGGACTGGACGTGCTCGACGAGTTCTTCGCCTCAGAGCCACGTGATTTCAACAGTCGCGGAATCAAAAACCTACCCAGCGTCGGCAGACTGTTATACAAGCAAATACTGAATGAGAATATATTGTTATTGATGACCAAAATGTCCTTTATGTGCATCTGTTATGTTTATTAAAAGCACTCCGTCTTCAGGTCACAAGTGGCCCATCGGGACCATCCGACCGCCGTGTCATCCTCAGTTGAGGATGCGGATAGGAGGGGCATGTGGTCAGCACACCGTTCTCCCGGTCGTTAGGATGGGTTTCTTTGACCGGAGCCGCTACTAATCGGTCGAGTAGCTCCTCATTTGGCATCACGAGGCTGAGTGCACCCCGAAAAATGGCAACAGCGCATGGCGGCTGGATGGTCACCCATCCAAGTGGCGGCCACTCCCGACAGCGCTTAACTTCGGTGATCTCACGGGAACCGGTGTATCCACTGCGGCAAGGCCGTTGCCGTTGTGTTTATTAAACTTGCGGAAAAATGCTGCGAACTTATTAATGAACCCAACGTGTTTATACATAGCACTCTTCTTCTATTTAATTTTCAACAGTGCTGTATCCATTAAGTACAAATCTATGAGATAACGAATGATCAGACAATAGACTCCATCTTCAGGCAGCTTACAAAGATGCAAGATGCAATCTAATGTGCAATCTATGTTATCACGTAACAGGAATGTGACAGCCCATAAGTCAAGGCAATGATTGACAAACCCGAAGCATAGGTACCGCTCCCTATATCATCGACAGTCTACGTTCTATACATATATCTAGCCATGACTACTACAGACTACACAATAACATCTCAAAATATCTACTGTTTAATTCAAAGCACGTTGTATTGTCGAGAGAGAGTTCAGAATTGTGTTTTTCAAGGTTCCTTGAAGAGGATAGCACTGCACTCTGCAGTTAATCTTGTCTAACCGCTTCCCTTCTCTATTCCTCCGTTTTTCTCGAAAATCATGAATTAAAATACAGCATTGTTGGGTCTGAATCTCTTCCTGATCAAATAATGGTACTACCAGGACCAAACCATTGACTAGATGAAGTACAGTTAAAGGGTTTGGCTCTGAGTGCATCAAGAGAAGATTCTGTTTCAGATGCTTTTTCATCGTAATTAGTCACCCACACCCAAACTTCGGCAGCCTGGAAATTACAGCCGCTACATTTGCTGGTGTTTCCGTAATAGGAAAGGAAGAGGAAATGGCGCTCCACAATATACAGAAATGCCCCAAATTGAGGCAGACGGGATGACAAAGAAATCTCTGCAGGTGGTGGTAGAATAGACAAAGCAAGCAGTAATGAGTAGAGTGCAAGGAAAAGTTTCCGAATGTACCTGCTCCATCTCTGGTACCATTAAAACGGCAACGTGATAAGCAACCAGAAGACACAGCAGCAGTCGGCCTTTGTGGAAAGCAAGGACGTCAACGCTGGAAGGTTACACCCTAGGTCGATCGGCAAACATTGAAAGGGCTTGGGAGCCAGAAGTAGCAGTAATGTATCTACTTGAACTTACGCAGCGTATAATGGAATCAAAACTGAGGTCTGCTCTGCCTTAGCTTTAAAGACCCTCGTACAAATACCATTTTTTTCAATGAATAATCTGAAGAAATAATTCGAAATTTCTTGATGGACCCGTCATAAATAGAAAGATTAAGTATCATACGGTGTGTGGTTAATGTTATGCCAGAAGCTACGATGAGAAGCTAAATGGGAATAATTATCTCATAGACAATGCCAGTATGTAATTACGTCTAAATCTCATAGGTTACCAGAGTGTACACTTTCGTGGACATTGGCCCCTAGTAGAGCCGTATGTCAGCTAGGTTATGCAGTGTTATAGGTGTTTGCGCTGCGGCCACGCGACCAAACAATGCCGTAGCCATCAGAGGTGCGTGTACTGTTGAGGTTAAAAAAAATGGTTCAAATGGCTCTGAGCACTATGGGACTTAACATCTGAGGTCATCAGTCCCCTAGAACTAAGAACTACTTAAATCTAACTAACCTATGGACATCACATACATCCATGTCCGAGGCAGGATTCGAACCTGTGACCGTAGCGGGCGAGCGGTTCCTGACTGAAGAGCCTAGAACCGCTCGGCCATCCTCGCAATATGTCTACACTGTTCGAGTGGTCACGGCTCGAACAATCGACGCTTCCGTGAAAATGCTTCTGCCTCAAGCGTAACAAGTTGCCCTCAAATTCTGTCTACAGATCCAGCCTGCTTGACAAAGTCGTTGGCAGAACGAGGATAACCATTTGGAATTAATTTCGTTCAAAATTTAAGCAGAGGCTAGGTGCGAAGCTGAAGCCCAGAACGTCAGATAAAGTTAAAATCTATGTTATTAGCCGCGTCATGTTTCTTCTAAAATGATCGACGTTTCGACCCCTCTGCTGGGATCTTCCTCTGATCTTCTGGTGTCTACTACTGCTATAGCACTGTCAGAGACGAGTGTCGTGTCCTCTGACAAACGGAGACTTTTCACCCGTTCGTGCTGGAGAAGTGATAGTATTGGTTAAAATTCATATGGCTACCATCGGTGGGCCATAGTCATAGGCCAATATTCCCGCTCTAATGCAGAATAAGGGGCGTTGGTAGCTAATCTCCTGTGGATATTATTGGCGGCCCATCGTCATTGGATAGAAAGGCATTATGCCACACTTACGCTGGAGAAGGGTTGTTGGTTGAAATTCTTGCTACCGTTATGGGTTGGTCGCCATCATTGGCTAGATTCGAAACGGATAGAGCAAGAGAGGGGGAATGTTTACCCGAAATATTATTGTCTCTCGAGTTGACTTGCAGAGCGTTATTTATGCCACTCACACACCACGTATTTGCTTCCTTGGTGGTGGAGAGCCACGATGCCGCAAGTCTATAGTCGTCCTATTGAAATTAGGTGCATTCTTCGAAATTTCAGTCGCTTCTCGGACCTTTCTTCTGTAAATGTTTGTTTCTTTATCCAGTACACGTACTTTATTAAGATGTCAGAGCCACAGTTCTCATGATATTCCGCTTCTGACGATTTTGCTCTTTTTTTTAGCCACATGTGCCGCTCGTGTTCCTTGATGCGTTCTTTAACAGTTCTTCCCGTTTCGCCTATATACACTTTGCCGCAGCCACATGTCACTTGATAGACGCCTGCATTGTGGAGGCAATCAGGTACATCCGTTTTCCGTCGGAAATTTTTTTTTATTAAAGAAAGGTGTCTGAATACTATTTTTCTTTAAAATTCTGCTTATGCTGTTAGTGTCCCCAGAAATGAACGGTAAGCTGACGGAGTGAGAAGGCGGTTCCCTCGTCATTCTTATTAGTGGTATAATTATTCCGCCTAAAATCCCGATCGATTGAATTACTATACCCATTTGCCGTCAATATCCTCTTTAAAAAAATTCAACTCCGATTCCAAGTTGTCGTCATCGCTGGTACGGAAGACACGTGAAGACAGTGTTGAGTACTGCTTGCTTCTGGGCTAGGTGGTGGTGCGAAGTGGCATCTAAATACCTGTTTGTGTTAATCGGCTTTCTGTACACTATGTGCCCCAGAATGTTATCAGATCTTCAGTATACCAACACATCTAGAAACGGGAGACCGACTTCACTCTCAGCCTCAAAGGTAAATTTGATTTTGGGATGAATTACATTTATGAGATTGTGGATCGCATGAAGTTCTTCTTCGCCGTGTGGCCATATAACAAATACACTCCTGGAAATGGAAAAAAAGAACACATTGACACCGGTGTGTCAGACCCACCATACTTGCTCCGGACACTGCGAGAGAGCTGTACAAGCAATGATCACACGCACGGCACAGCGGACACACCAGGAACCGCGGTGTTGGCCGTCGAATGGCGCTAGCTGCGAAGCATTTGTGCACCGCCGCCGTCAGTGTCAGCCAGTTTGCCGTGGCATACGGAGCTCCATCGCAGTCTTTAACACTGGTAGCATGCCGCGACAGCGTGGACGTGAACCGTATGTGCAGTTGACGGACTTTGAGCGAGGGCGTATAGTGGGCATGCGGGAGGCCGGGTGGACGTACCGCCGAATTGCTCAACACGTGGGGCGTGAGGTCTCCACAGTACATCGATGTTGTCGCTAGTGGTCGGCGGAAGGTGCACGTGCCCGTCGACCTGGGACCGGACCGCAGCGACGCACGGATGCACGCCAAGACCGTAGGATACTACGCAGTGCCGTAGGGGACCGCACCGCCACTTCCCAGCAAATTAGGGACACTGTTGCTCCTGGGGTATCGGCGAGGACCATTCGCAACCGTCTCCATGAAGCTGGGCTACGGTCCCGCACACTGTTAGGCCGTCTTCCGCTCACGCCCCAACATCGTGCAGCCCGCCTCCAGTGGTGTCGCGACAGGCGTGAATGGAGGGACGAATGGAGACGTGTCGTCTTCAGCGATGAGAGTCGCTTCTGCCTTGGTGCCAATGATGGTCGTATGCGTGTTTGGCGCCGTGCAGGTGAGCGCCACAATCAGGACTGCATACGACCGAGGCACACAGGGCCAACACCCGGCATCATGGTGTGGGGAGCGATCTCCTACACTGGCCGTACACCACTGGTGATCGTCGAGGGGACACTGAATAGTGCACGGTACATCCAAACCGTCATCGAACCCATCGTTCTACCATTCCTAGACCGGCAAGGGAACTTGCTGTTCCAACAGGACAATGCACGTCCGCATGTATCCCGTGCCACCCAACGTGCTCTAGAAGGTGTAAGTCAACTACCCTGGCCAGCAAGATCTCCGGATCTGTCCCCCATTGAGCATGTTTGGGACTGGATGAAGCGTCGTCTCACGCGGTCTGCATGTCCAGCACGAACGCTGGTCCAACTGAGGCGCCAGGTGGAAATGGCATGGCAAGCCGTTCCACAGGTCTACATCCAGCATCTCTACGATCGTCTCCATGGGAGAATAGCAGCCTGCATTGCTGCGAAAGGTGGATATACACTGTACTAGTGCCGACATTGTGCATGCTCTGTTGCCTGTGTCTATGTGCCTGTGGTTCTGTCAGTGTGATCATGTGATGTATCTGACCCCAGGAATGTGTCAATAAAGTTTCCCCTTCCTGGGACAATGAATTCACGGTGTTCTTATTTCAATTTCAAGGAGTGTATATCGTCCACATAGCGGAGCCAGCAAGAAGGCTTCAAAGGAGCACTACTTAACGCCTGTTGTTCAAAATGTTCCATAAAAACGTCAGCTGCAGCTGGCGAAATGGGTGACAGTGCTCCAGCAGTACTGGACACCAGAAGATCCTGAGGAAGGTCCCAGCAGAGGGGTAGAAACGTTGATCATTTCAGAAGAAACATGACGCCGCCCAATAACCCAGAAGATTTTAACTTCAGTGATAACTGTCACGAAAGCCTGCAGACTTACATAGTAATCAAATAGTTTACCTCCTATATCACTGTGTATGAAACAGATTATGGTATTGGAAGGCGTATCGTACAGGCAAGCCATAGAGCTGTATGGGGGTAAGACTTACGAGAATGAGGCAACACTGCACAGAGTAAATCTACAGTACCACCACAATGCCTGCACGCCGTCACCGCACACAACATGCAGATTAATCCGGTGCATAGCACAACTGTGACACTGCCACGTGTAGGTATGCACGGAAGTCCTATTGACTCAGCCGACACAGGCTCCTGCGCCATCCGCCGCTGCTATGTCAGCAGGTGGTCAAATGTTTCCATAACACAGGAGGGAACAATTGTAACAATACTCCGGTGCAGAGGGAATGCTACTGGGTCCGTACAGGGCGGCATGAATAAGAAATTATGGGTAGCGAACTAGTACAATACAGCTCCACTCAACAGCAATCGAGATCCGCCGAAAACGCACCAAGTGTCTGAAAGAGCACACTTTAACGCTATGAAGAATTGCATGCTTGCCGTCAGCTGTACGAATTTATTATTTTTTTAGACCTGTTTAAGTCGCAGCGACCATATTCACAGAAATGAAAAAAAACTGGACATCTCTCGGTGAAGATGGTCGTTACCACGGTAACCGGCAAAAATAAATACAGGATCTCCCATATAAAACCGGTAGCCCTCACGCTCTAGATTCAAGTAACAATGAACTAACTAAAAGAGAAGAGATAATATTAACGTTGCCTGTTTATAAGAGATGCTGGAAGTCGTGGCCTTAATTATCCAGGAATCACTGATTTCATTATTATGACTTTGCCAGCAACACGCTGTAATTCTGCAGGCCTGAAGTTAATATTTCTAGTTATTCTCCGTTCAAGTTCGTCTGCTGTGTGAGAAGTATTAGCACACACAATGCTTTTGAGTGTGCTCCGCAAATAAAGATCACACGTTGTTAGTAAGTCCGGGGACCTGGGGAACCAAAGGTCTGTACTGACAAGTCTGTCTTGAGGGAACACGCTTGTGTAGACCATCCTTTGGTTGGATCTGTCAGCGGTTGCTCCAAGTCGTTGGAATACTGCATACAGATTTTCTGCTTCCATTAATTGTGCATAGAAAGAGTCAAAGATCTCTAGATATCTGGCATTTTGTAAGGTACAGTTGGAAATATGGGGCCAATAATGCATATGCCAGACAACGCACACCAAAGACCTGTCTTCTCTGAGTGGATAGATTCTTCATGCCGAATGTGGTGTCACAGCCAGACACCACATTTGCTAGGTGGTAGACTTTAAATCGTCCGCGGTCCGTTAGTATACGTCGGACCCGCGTGTCGCCACTATCAGTGATTGCAGACCGAGCGCCGCCACACGGCAGGTCTAGAGAGACTTCCTAGCACTCGCCCCAGTTGTACAGCCGACTTTGCTAGCGATGGTTCACTGACAAAATACGCTCTCATTTGCCGAGACGATAGTTAGCATAGCCTTCAGCTACGTCATTTGCTACGACCTAGCAAGGCGCCATTACCAGTTTCTGTTGATGCTGTAAAACATACCTCACGCCAGCCTGCGTGAGCTAAAACGTGTGCCTTTCGGCTTCCTCTAGTATACCGGGTTGTCTCTCTTGCCAACCCACATCACCGAACATGTGGATTGACCGGCGACCAGTACCTGAAATTCTGGGAGTTACATAACCTGACTTGAAGCAAAGCAGGGGGTCTAAGTAACCGTTAGCAATTGATGTCAACAGGCAGTTCCAAAAATGAACTCTTTTCTCCTGATCCTCTCGCACAACACTTGCAAGATAGGCTTTTAATTTCATATCTTTTAGTACATGATGACACTATGTGTGAAATACATCAACCTTCTGCGATAACCTCCTTACCTTCAGAGATCCTGAATGTCGGTCGCTTATTTCTCTGCAAATTCTAATCGGATCCTCAAGCCTTCCGTTTCTTGTACAGATTTTGAATAGTGCTGGTCGTGGGGAGTTTCCTACAAGGATATTTCACTTGAAACATATATCTATATTCCTGTCTTTATGTACCACTCCACAATATCTATCCTCTATTCAAATGCAAACTGCCCCCTTTCGGAACAACTCAACAATATCGAATCCTCACAACACCTGACGCACTAACACACATCTGCACTCAGTTTTCCGATAAAATGCAGTGTATCCAACTTTCGAGACAGTATGGACACTTCACAAGCAGTTCGATTAAGGACGATTATCCGATGCGTGAGGAACACCGTTTTTGTGTCGTACCTCCGTTACTACTTCTACAGCTCGTGGCAAACATGTAGTTCTTCAGATTACTGACAGCTGTATCGAGGCACCTCATTTAACTATTAAGTTAATGTAAAATCAGTGAAAAAAACGTCTAGATCGCGATGGTTACCTTATTAAAATGACCAGCTTGGCCTAGCCTTAGATCACATTCAGATTAGCACCATCAGCTGAAGTTGACGATGTCCAGAACATTCAAGAGACCTGAGTAACTGAAACTGCAGTTTCATCGACTCAGGTCGCATGAATTTTCTAGACGTAGTCAACTTCAGCTGATGCTGCTATTCTGAAGATTTCCTAGGACTAGGCCGAAACCGGTCATATTGAAAATGTAACCATCGCCATCTAGACTGGTTTTTCAATGATTTTACATGGTTTACAAGACCACTGTTTCCCAAAAATGTTATGAAAAATCATAAGTCAATGATAAATGTTTCAGCAAATTTCCAGAAGTAATGTCGTTAGTGTTACAACACTCAGCCCATCCATGCAGTTAGAATTCCCAGCACAGCGCAGTACTAGCATTATAGCGAGGAAGCGCTGTTACATTCTTCTTAGAAATGACCGCATGCTGAATCGTGGTTTGGGGGGCTCTTGCGGCTGAGAAGCTAGGAACATTGGGTAAAAAGTTTCTGGTTCAGCCTGGACCAATTGCCATTTATATAGACATTTAAATATTTTGTTGCGGTAGCTACGTTACAGTACAGGGTTATTACAAATGATTGAAGCGATTTCACAGCTCTACAATAACTTTATTATTTGAGATATTTTCACAATGCTTTGCAGACACATACAAAAACTCAAAAAGTTTTTTTAGGCATTCACAAATGTTTTATATGTGCCCCTTTAGTGATTCAGCAAACATCAAGCCGATAATCTAGTTCCTCCCACACTCGGCGCAGCATGTCCCCATCAGTGAGTTCGAAAGCATCGTTGATGCGAGCTCGCAGTTCTGGCACGTTTCTTGGTGGAGGAGGTTTAAACACTGAATCTTTCACATAACCCCACAGAAAGAAATTGCATGGGGTTAAGTCGGGAGAGCGTGGAGGCTATGACATGAATTGCTGATCGTGATCTCCACCACGACCGATCCATCGGTTTTCCAATCTCCTGTTTAAGAAATGCCGAACATCATGATGGAAGTGCGGTAGAGCACCATCCTGTTGAAAGATGAAGTCGGCGCTGTCGGTCCCCAGTTGTGGCATGAGCCAATTTTCCAGCATGTCCAGATACACATGTCCTGTAACGTTTTTTTCGCAGAAGAAAAAGGGGCCGTAAACTTCAAACCGTGAGATTGCACAAAACACGTTAACTTTTGGTGAATTGCGAATTTGCTGCACGAATGCGTGAGGATTCTCTACCGCGCAGATTCGCACATTGTGTCTGTTCACTTCACCATTAAGAAAAAATGTTGCTTCATCACTGAAAACAAGTTTCGCACTGAACGCATCCTCTTCCATGAGCTGTTGCAACCGCGCCGAAAATTCAGAGCGTTTGACATTGCCATCGGGTGTCAGGGCTTGTAGCAATTGTAAACGGTAAGGCTTCTGCTTTAGCCTTTTCCGTAAGATTTTCCAAACCGTCGGCTGTGGTACGTTTAGCTCCCTGCTTGCTTTATTCGTCGACTTCCGCGGGCTACGCGTGAAACTTGCCCGCACGCGTTCAACCGTTTCTTCGCTCACTGCAGGCCGACCCGTTGATTTCCCCTTACAGAGGCATCCAGAAGCTTTAAACTGCGCATACCATCGCCGAATGGAGTTAGCAGTTGGTGGATCTTTGTTGAACTTCGTCCTGAAGTGTCGTTGCACTGTTATGACTGACTGATGTGAGTGCATTTCAAGCACGACATACGCTTTCTCGGCTCCTGTCGCCATTTTGTCTCACTGCGCTCTCGAGCACTCTGGCGGAAGAATCCTGAAGTGCGGCTTCAGCCGAACAAAACTTTATGAGTTTTTCTACGTATCTGTAGTTTGTCGTGACCATATGTCAATGAATTGAGCTACAGTGAATTTATGAAATCGCTTCAATCATTTGTAATAGCCGTGTATATTAGCCAATGCTTGACGCCCTGGCCAATAGTGCCAATCGATTAATTCCTTTTGCAGAAGATGTCAATTGGCAAGGTAGTGGCACTTTGTGTATGTGGACCGTTCGGATTTTGCGTGCAAATTCGTGCGCATAACATGATTTCCTGCACGGTTTTCGAAGCGTGGTACCTCCATACCTAAGATTGTGCGAATCAGTTCAAACTTTTGGACTGCGGCAGAGACATGGATAAAACTCAAAAGGAAATATTTTCTATCTAATAATCTTTGTCAGTTGACGAGATACTATGGTTTTAAGACGAGCTAAAGCTAGTACATAAAATTCATTCTTACGTGAACTGAATGTAGGGGAATGTTTGAAATAGGTTCAAATAAATAAAAAATACATTATTATGATAAAACAAACTTTCTTTCCGTCATCTAGCTTTATTTGGATTTTACGTGCAAAAAGTACATTTTTGTGAATTTTCTTTTTTTTTCATTTCTTCTGTTTTGTCTTCACGCGTGCCCTTTCTATGTCCCAAACGGTTAGAGACATGTGCGAAGCCTTTCAGATCTTGCAACAAGATAGCAAAAATACGTGTCGTTAACGGAGATCCTGTTGTTTTGTGACAGCTTTATCCGTTACTGCGATATAAGCGACATGATGCGAAAGACAATAAAAAACCTATACCGGATCAGTCGTCGCCCGAGTCAACAAAAATCTGCATCGGTTGCCAAACTTTGGCGGTCTAATGTCAAAACTATGGAAGAGTAAAAGTTCGGAGCCAGAATGAAAAATGCTCTTGTGATACTGCAAGTAAGGCTAATATGTTCCCGGCAGAGTTAGCGGCGTAAAAGAAGAGACTAACTTTTCGACTTATCTATCAGCTTCAAAGAAATGTACATGAAAACAGTGTGAGATATTTGCGCCTTATTACGAGTTAACCTTACTTCCCCAGCACAGTGAGCTCTGTTAGCTGCAAGGTGTTGGCATACTTGCAGCTAACAATTGTTACACTCCAGCCCTTGTTACTGTTCCGAAAATCCGGAAGATTCGCCAGCCACAGTACACAACACGTAATTTCATATGCTTGAAGAGCGCATAGGTAAAACAATATCGGGCGGAAAAAGCTTATAGGGTGGATTTTTTTCTATGGGGATGACATCATGCATCATGTTAATTTACTTGACACGATGCGTTATATTACATGTTACTACTACTACTACTGTCAAGTGAAAGAGAAGGAATATTTCAAGATGTTTCGATTTACATGCCCTTCCGTTACATCCCAAACTTTGCCCAGGACGTATTCGTCTTTTCTGTGTTGTGATAGAAGCGTGTTTCATTCTAGTAAAAGATACCATCGTGAAATCACTTACAGTACACAGGAGTACTAGCGGAGAGTTTCATTAATAGTATTATACAGTTGAATATTCGTTCATTAAATTCAGATAAAGGGAATCTAGTTTAAATGTTAGAGCATCAAATATATTGTTCCATAAAAACTCGGGAGAACTGCCGGATATCAGTAACTTCCTGCCACGATATTTCGGCGCAGAGTCTTCTGGCCATCTTCAGGTGAATGCCACTGTAGTAGTACTTTAAACATCACATCAAATATATTTCTTGCAACTTCAGAAACGTGTATACAACCAGGAGAGCGCATCACATTTGTAGGGTACGGTGAGATAATATCGGAGAGAAAGGCAAGAAGCAAGCGCAATTTTTATAAAAAATGGTTCAGAGTGTTTGACCTATACAACTAACTCTCCAGCGGGTCCTAACAAGTACATGGCAAGAGAACAACTAAAAAAAATAATACTTTCGTCCATCGAAAGGTAATATTGGGAAACGTGAATATCCATTACCTCATTGAGACTTAAATGGTGAAGCCAGAGTTGGAAGGGAGATTGCAGATGAAATGTTCGCAGATGGACTAGTATTTCTAAACGTCAGAGAACCGACCAACGAAACAGCGCTGCAGATGACAGCTTCACATCGGCGGACTTAGCATTACGAATTACATGGATAGTACAGGAGCTACCCGGGTCTGACACGCTACCGATACAGACAGAATGTTGGAATAACCCAAGGATAATAGTACAGATCTTTCCACACTATGAATAGAATACAGAAGAGCAAAGACGACAGAGAAAGTGATAGTGCTGGTGAAGAAGCTGAAAGACTTCAAGGAGAGTGAAGGTGTGATTGCGGGCTATACCAACCTAGTACATAACAGTGAAAGGGACAGCTGAAACATAAGTCCCACAAAAGACGCCTTTCCACGACTACACTAGGTGACCTCCTGTCTGGTATGATGAAGAACACAGAAGCACACAAAACCTACAAGTGACAAGCCACGTTAGGTGTGCCCCGCATTGCAGAGTTGTTATGCTGCCGGCCATCAGTGCCAAGTTTTTATGAGGTTTGAGGTGCCATGCTCCACATGCAGGCCCTTCGTGTAATGAATGCAAGCACCCTTCTTGCTGACCTCAGCGAGTGACAGTTTGTTGACGGCCAGAAAGCAAGGCAGACTGGAGAGGAGAGAGCAGTGGAACCGAACAGACTTCATCGACCTGTGCAGTGGGCTTCGTCTTTCTCCCGTGTCTATAACAAGAGGGCAGATCACAAACGGAGAGGATGAACGGTGGAGCACTTTGTGAAACGTCCCCTTTGAAAATTTATACAGGACTGTGCTTAAACTGACACACAATATTTTTTAGCGCAACGCAATCTGACTTTCAGAAATCCCTACAAAGGAATGGCCCTGACTAACATTAACCTGTACCTTTCACAAATCACTTACCTCACCAAAAATCTTCGTTACTCGAACTACTGCAATACAGCGAGCGCCACTACTGCCAGCTAAATAAAAGATTCAAACTACTGAAGGCACTAACTACTGATAGGCATAGTTAGCAAATGAAAGATTTTAATAGAGAACAAACAATGTATTTACCTTAATAATCATAATATATATGCCATCCAGTCTTACAAATTTCAAATCTCCGCCATTTCTCTCCCCACATCCACCACTGCTGGCGGCTCACCTCCAACTGAGCAACGCTACGCGCTGTTCACGTCCAGCTGCCCAACACTACAATGGCAGACAACAATGCAAACTGGCCACAGACTGCACACAGCACAGCCAGTGATTTTCGTACAGAGCACTATGTAACGTTGCCAACAAGAAAACATAAACAGCCTACTTACATAGCCCCCATGCTCCACACAAAAAATTTTACAAATTGTTTTGGGCACTGGCCAAAACAGATTAGAAAAAACTTTTCATAATTACAGTAAGAAAGATATAAAATGCACACACTTATTAATACAATGTTGGTCAAAAGCTAAAATTTTCTCACAGTCCATAAAGACAGTCCTGATCATTCATCACAGTAAAACTGCCGTTTCTTTTCTCAAAGTCTGAGCAGTAAAAGACAATGCACACGGAAGTAGTGGATTTCCATGCAGTCTTGAAAAAGTTTCAAATCTCCGCCATTTCTCTCCCCACATCCACCACTGCTGGCGGCTCACCTCCAACTGAGCAACGCTACGCGCTGTTCACGTCCAGCTGCCCAACACTACAATGGCAGACAACAATGAAAACTGGCCACAGACTGCACACAGCACAGCCAGTGATTTTCGTACAGAGAGCTATGTAACGTTGCCAACAAGAAAACATAAACAGCCTACTTACATTTGTTACGGCAAAACAGTGAAGAGCACAAACCGAAGTGTGCTTTTGTGAGCCATATCTGTTAGTGGTAGGCACTAATATTTTGTGGCCGAGTAAATTACAGTGGTGCGGTGCGTGCCAAGATAGACGAAGTCGCCTTTGTTTGTCGTGATGGTTCTGCAGCACAGTGAACCTGTGAAAAGCTTTGTCTAGTAAATTATAGAGCTGTTCGACGGAGCCGTGATGTGTTAGATTGTTACTATAAGACGTGTTCAAACGAAAAGGTACGAAACGTCGTTACACCTAAACCGATTGAAAATTGCATATTCCACTTTCGGTTAAAGTAGTGAGACATCTAGGGACAAGAATGGATGTGCGCATGCGCGGATAGATGACGCAGGAGAGAGGCAGGCAGGCCTATGTTCCATCCATTTGACGCGATAGTGCCTGTGAGTAGAGTTTTCGACTACATTAGGTCACTTCCTGTCTGGTATGATGAAGAATGCGAGATGGCAACCAAGAAGAACACTGAAACACACAAAAAATACGACGATTGAGGAGCAGTGAAGTGTCGTCACATTTCTGACTGTCGAAGGGATGAAACTGACCGATATCTGTCGCCAGATGGCGGCTGTGACCTGGTAGTGAGGGAGAGGCAGGATAAGGCAACGATTGTGGATGGGACCGTAGTAAGCTACCGTTGGCTACAGTAAACACATTCACTATATAAGAGGAAAAAAAATTTTCAACAGTAATTTAAAAGGAATTTACTACACTGACGGCCGAAAGCCTTACTAAGAAGGAATTCAAAATTATTTGTCGGCTGAAGGCCACAAACAACTTCAGAATACTACATTGCTGAAAGCCTGAATTAGAAATAAGGTAGGCAATTACACGTTAAAAATACTAAAACCTTTTTTAAGGGGCTCTGGAAAGGCTCAAAATCATGAAAAGTTCAATTTTTACTTTTTTGCGTTTTCTGAATCTGCAGACTATTACCTTATAATAGATATATAATTTATTCAATTCCGAAGACTACAACTATTTTTAAATTTTTTTTGAAATGTGTTCTACATGGGCGTGACCCACTGTGGCGCTGTTAAACTGCTGTGAAATGCTGTTATTATTAACGTCCGTGTTCATCAGGTACATTTTAGTGATGTGAGATAAAGTATGTGTTGTGGCTAACCTGTGATGATTCAATATATATCGCTGGTGTGATTGTCGATTGTTTCATGTTTATTTACTCTGTCGTTATCTCGAAAATATTCGTAATTAATTCTGTTTCTGGAGTCTCTGTTTTGTTGAAGTATAATAATGAGTAAAAGTAAAGTTGCTGTTGCGACTTTCAATGATGGCAACATTGTAAGGTGCAAAGTATTTAGAAATATTGGAATGAAGATAGGTTCTAACATGGTACGAGCGATGCTTGCTTTAGACAAGGAACGCCTTCGGGCTGCAGACAGGGCTGTAAAGAGTCTAGAAATACAAGCAAGAGTAAACAGGAGGAGGAACAAGAGGAAGCTGGAGGAGGAGTTTGCAGAGGATGAAGATAATCCATCCTATGGACCTGGAATGCACTAAAAATTTAATCCAATCTTTGTCGCTCGATTCCCAAAACTTTTATTTTCTCATACTAATTACATGTTTTCTAAGGATCTTCCAAACATATTTGTTTCAAACTTTCAGTAAATGTTACACAGTACCTTCTGCATAATTTAACACAGCCTTTTTCCAAAAAACTGTATATTTTTGAATACATAAATAAAAAATTGCAAAAAAATGTTGTGAATTTTCATTAAAATTGAAAAAAAATCATCTTTAATAACTGAACTAAAATTTTGTAAAATCCCTGTGTTAAGTTGTAGCCCATATTCCAATAAATAATCTGTAAAAAGTTCAACTTCCTACCTCAAATACTTTGTGAGGAAAGATGTAATTTATAAGCGTTATTTTAACATTGCAACTATAGGGCGTTCCGGAGCCCCTTAAACAATCTCAATAAACTGTAACAAGCTATTAGGACGGCTGAAGGCCTTATTAAGACAGAACTGAAAATTATTTGTCAGCTAAAGGCCACAAGCAATGTTACAAATAATTAACGGCTGAAGGCCTGAATTACAGGTGAGGAAGGCATTTACACGTTAAAACACTAAGCTAAATTTCAAACATTCATGACAACTTGACCAAATAAAATGGAATGATCCACAGACAGTGCTCCACGGATCGACCTGAGGAAGGTCACTACAGCTGTGAAAGCGGTGAGGTTCGAATGGCTCTGCGCACTATGGGACTTAACATCAGTCCCCTAGAACTTAGAACTACTTAAACCTAACTAACCTAAGGACATCACACAACACCTAGTCATAACGAGGCAGAGAAAATCCCTGACTCCGCCGGGAATCGAACCCGGGAACCCGGGCGCGGGAAGCGAGAACGCTACCGCACTACCACGAGCTGCGGACTGAAAGCGGTGAGACTGGCAGCCAAGAGTAATGTTCATCTAAGGAGGGCAACTCAAACTAGAGACGGTTTAAACACCGATCAATCCTCTTACCAAATCCACCCAACGTCAGATAACCATTACAACAACGGAGTAATTCAGGCGAGGGCGAAGTGACAGATGGCACTCCGTCTCCAGAATCTGATACTTAAAACATCAAAAGGCAGAAGGAATCACTGTAACCAAGGTAGACAAGGAAACCAGTTATGTATACTCCAATCAAGGAAGCAGTCAAATTACACGCCATGCCGGACAGCATCGGCAAGACGAGGGAAAGTACACTGCCGCAAATTACGCTAACCTCCAGGGAAGATAACTGGGACGTTAGCGGCCACGAGGCAGTAAGATGCCGCTGGCTGCACTTCACCAATAACAACACCAAATTCAAACTAATATCAAGCAGTAGAAGGCGGCTAATAGCTTCCGCCAACCTGACAGATTCCACTTGTTGCAGTTGTTCTCACTGACCATGGAAGCAGCAATAAGCAAACAACAGTTAGATCTCAAAGAGTGGAGGTTTCACTACTGGATAAGGTTCACTCAACTTCAAACATCCTGGGTTCGGTCTGACAGTGGCTGCACACCGCTAGCAGTCCCAACCTACCCCCGCGCTGCAGTCTCCCCCCCCCCCCCCCCCGCTGCACTGTCTAAAGCCGAACTGAACTGCCTGACACACACGACGACCCGGAAATACAAGCGGTCGCACCAAAGATAGTACCACAGTACTGGCTATAGATAACCGCTGCTGCTACCAGTAAATACTAGTAAACTCAGTGGCGCCATTAACAAATGGCTCAAATGGCTCTGAGCACTTTGGGAGTTAACTTCTGAGGTCATCAGTCCCCTAGAACTACTTAAGCCCAACTAAGCTAAGGACATCACACACATCCATGCCCGAGGTAGGATTCGAACCTGCGACCGCAGCGGTCGCGCGGTTCCAAACTGTAGCGCCTAGAACTGCTCGGCTACCCCGGCTGGCACCCTTTAACACAAGAAGGATACGAGATGCCACTACTGCTACTCCAAGACGCCAACCTATGAACGGCAAGAGCGCGAGCCGCACACGGCTCAGTGGCTTTATACGACGGAGACTTTGTGTCCGACATACCAGTGCGCAAATTGGTTGCCCGTTTCCAGGAAGGTTGGAATTGTTTGAGCGATTACCTGATACCAGGTCAGACAAACACAGTAATCACGACTGATCTCATCTACAAGGTGGACGACCCAGAAAGGAGGGATCGACGTGTCACAATGCGGATGTTGGCAGTGATGGCTGGGGACCATTGATGGAACACTATGGACAACTGAGCAATACAGGTTGGGTTTCCGGAACGTGTGCGAGCATTAGGTTCCGAAGAACCTCAGCGGACCGCAAAAGGCTCTGAGTACGGGGCCAGCACTACAACACCTGTACTGGTATTATGAATATCCCTCTTTCCAGGTGCGGGTCGTCACTGATGACGACAGCTGGTACCATCACTTCGAGCCAGAGACAAAGTGCGTCATCATCTGCCCCTAAAATCTTCAAAGCTGTGCCCTTAGCTTCAAATGCTTCAAATGGCTCTGAGCACTAAGGGACCTAACTAACCTAAGGACATCACATACATCCATGCCCGAGGCAGGATTCGAATTTGCGACCTTAGCGGTCGCGCAGCTCCAGACTGTAGCGCCTAGAACCGCTCGGCCACTCCAGCCGGCGCTGTGCCCTTAGCAGGCAAGGTGATAATCACCATCTCTTTCGACGTCCAAGGTCCGATACTCATCGAATTCCTCGAGCACGGAGAAACTATTAATACTGATGTTTACAGTAACACACTCTATGGCTTACTTAAGTCTATTACGAGCAAATGTCATGAGTTGCTCATGGAGAGAGTGATTCTGTTCCGCGATAATGAGCGTCCATACGTCTACGAGGTCACACAAAATGTAATGGTGAAGTTAAGTGGGAGCAGCTTGAGCATCCGCCCTACAACCCGGATATGTCACCCTGTGACTTACATGTGTTTGCTCTGCTAAAAAACGGCTCAATGGAAAGCTCTTCAACTCGGACGACGAACTGAATAAGACACAATGGAGGACTGGCTCCTGTAACAACCATAGCTATTCTGGAAACAGAGAATCCTTCGGCTCGTGAAACCGTGGGATAGTGCTCAGGCCTCTGACGTCTAGTCTTGAGTAAAGACTTCAGTTATACTCACATTGTTGTTTCGTAAATTTTATTATATACACCGCTCATATTTATTGTGAAAATGTTGTACACAGAGAGACCTCACTGCATCACCGTATACTAGTGATAAGCTGTAGTGAATCCTACTACACTTTCTTCATCTATGTTGTAGTTAGTTCTGTGTAGTGTGTTTTTCTTTGGAATTGGTCTGGTAGAGGATGAAGGCTTTAGTAGTAGAGTGTAAATTCTTACGAAGGATGATGATGTTTTGGTTTGTGGGGAGCTCAACTGTGAGGTCATCAGCGCTTGTACAAACTCTCAATTCTTACGCAGGTCCATTTGTTTCACAATCCAGTCTAGACGTTGCCACAAATGCTGAAGATGATGATGATGAAATGGTAAGGACAACACAACCAGTCCCCGGGCAGAGAAAATGCCCAACCCGGCAGAGAATCGAACTCGGGACTCCATGATCCAGAGGCCCTTACAGAGAAAGTTACTCGTCTTAGTTACTCACTGTGAGTCTACATTCGCAGACCATAGTTCTACCCACTTGTATAGTCAGATGTGCAGAGCTAGATTCTTTTTGTGTCATACACACTCACACACACATACACACACCCACACACACACACCCACACACACACGCAGGCGCGCGCGCGCGTGGTGTTGTCGGTTTTATGTGTTATTGATCTCCATTTAAACAACAACTATTATCTCGTTATCTGGGTGGAATGTTGCTCATCTCTTTAGAGTATAACTTTTGTCATAAGACGCAAAGTTTTAATTTTTTATGCACTCTTTGTTTCGATGTACTGTTTAGTAAAGTACCTTTAATTAAAGCCCACGTTTGTACAATGCCTAAACAAACACCACTCTACCCAAATCCTGCCGTGCAGCTGGTGCCAGAGTGTGGTAGTGTGTTTTGCTGGCGTCTTGCCTGTAGCCTTAGCATTGCCTTGTTTGGAAATTGTGTCGCACTCTCCTTTGTCGTTAAGTTACTGAGTGCCGTGTGCTCGGTAACAGCCCTATCCGTGTTTTCCACCCCTATTAGTGAGTGATAGGGGAAATGGGAAAAGGTGACATAAAAAATAGTCGACAACTAGTAGGTGTGAAAGCTTTTGGGATCATTAGGCAGGTTGGTAACTGTTCAATTGACGTTTAAATCAATTTTTATGAATGGAGCTCACTGCCATCGTCGCTTTTGATAGTTATAAATATTTATTCATAACATCCACTTGTGTAGTTTCGGTTGTTTAGCCATTTTAAAACGGAGTAGTGCTAAAATTTAGTGTTTCAGCACATTTGAAAATTTCAAACGCATCCGACATTTATATAGATAACCATCAAGTCACAAAATTGTAAGTGAGAAAATGACTACAAGGCCAAATTGTGATAGTAGGTCCCAGGAATAAATATTTTTAACAGTTAAAGGAAACGTTATGTCTTTCAAAAAACTTAAATCAAGTTCAATCAAATATAATGTGTAGAATCCTATGATAAGTTTGAATCATTTTCGCATGTTTAACCTCGAGGAACGATATGTATTCCTATAGACATACATACAGATCCACGTAGCTATTGGAAGTTTGGGGTTCTGGATGATGTGGAAGTTCCAATCAAGTAGTACAGTTAAGCTCATGCTCTCACTCAAGAATTGATTTTCGCTGTTTGATGATGAAAGAACCACAATTGTTATTCACATCAAATTATCCGTTGAATTAATAAGAGAGAGAACTTTTAAAAGACGACGTTTCATAATTTCTATAGCATGCTTATTATACTGGATCCTAACTTGTACCACTGCTATAGAATTCGTACGCATTGTACTATCGGACACCTAGTACGTTTGGCGTGGTTGCATACTTCTTGAAGTCATATCGTCAGTTGGGAGCGCCGTGTGTTGAGGAACGGATCGTCTTATAACAGCGTTGATTTTGTTGTAGTTTTCATCAGACTGTGTGTATGTGGCGAGGTGTATTAGCGTTATGCGGTAAGTTGCAACATGAGTTTTATTTATGTATGAATTTGCATGAAATAACCTTTATTTTCAGACTGTCATCTATTTATACTCGTTCTTCGTTTGTAGGAAATTGACAGAGAGAAAATGGCTACGTTGGCTATAATGAACCGCTGTAAGATTCCGATATTGTACCAGACCATATGTTCCTTCAGGCAGTGTGTATAGGTATTTCAGTTTGGTCTAAATATTTCAACAACCAACGTTCTTCCTGAAGGACGCGTTATCTCAATAGCTCCTGAATACTACATTTGTCTCTTTTTCCAAATTCGTATTATTTTGCCTTGTTTCAGAAGGAGACAGAAGGTGTTCATACAAGAAATATCGCCTAATTCGATGGAAATAGTGAAAGAAGAGATAGCCAAGTTGATTGTAAGCTGACGAGAACCTGTATAAAAAGAACTAACGGAAGCAAAGCAAGAGAAATCAAGAACTGTGTCGCGCCCGTGAAAACAAGTGCTTTTGAGACTTTGGGAAATAGAAACCGATTCATAAAACTATGGAAAGGTGTTGAGAATTGTATCAAAATTAGACATGACTGTCTTATTGGGATTGACGCGATAATTCTTTGAATTAAAATATGGCATTTCAGTCTTTGATCGCTATTTTTTATTTTCAATGACCGGTTTCAGGCTAGCTGCCTATCTTCAGATCATTTATTGCAGTTATGACAGCGAACCAATAGTTCTGTGCTGACAGGTTACTCTGTATCTGCAATATACGATCTGAAGATGGGTAGCTAGCCTGAAACGGGGCATTGAAAATAAAAAATAGCGATCAAAGACTGAAATACCATATATTTATTTATTGAGAATTGTGTTAGGAAGATCGAATGGAAGAAATGATCATATGCATGCAATGAGGCGTGGGTACATGCAAAGCCTGCGGGGGTAGTGTGCGGAGTGAAGAAATTTTAGTGCAATGCCTGAAAACAACGATGTAAGAAGTATAATATGAAATCTATCCTTAAAGTTGTATATTTCTTTAAGCTCTGGGATACAGCTTATAAGAGTGGTGCAATTAATGGATAGATTGTGAAGGGTTTCAAGAAGCAATTGTATCCTGTACTCAGGCTAGTTGCCCACAATTGTCGTGACTGGTGGTTTATATACTGCGTACTGGCTGTGGGACAGAGCTGACATCAGAGCTGGTCCCACACATGATGGTGATCTTGCTGGTCACTCATCACACAGACACTTCATAGTTGCACGTGCCATGTGTGGACGAGAATTACCCTGTTGAAAAATGGCACAACAATACTGTAGCATGAGATTTAACACGTGAAGACACAGGACGTTCGTGATGTACAGTAGTGCTCTAAGACTTCCATCAGAAACTACACTTTAAGCCATACGACTCCCCATCCAATGACCGCAGTGGAGTGCCAAAACATTGGATGAATGGCACCTATCGCCAAGTCGCCCCTATACTCGCTGTCGTTAGGAAACCAGAATCCATTTTCTGCACTGCTTGGATCAGATACCGAGGACAACATCCTGCAGTTGAGGATGACATTATTTAAAGAATTATGTAATTATTACGTAATTATTATTAGGCCATTTTGTATTATTAGGCGATAACAAATAAATTCTTAAAATGTGTGTATAAATAGACTTTTCACTTAAAGTACATTCAACAACGTTCCTGTTCGGCAGAAAAACTATTCGGAAAACACAGATAATCAGCTGCTGAACTGTAAAGCAAGTGTGCTCGTGTGCTACGCTACAGTACAACTTTTGCACTATAAATCAAAATCACAGTATATCCAGTCAGCGCTCTTTACCACACTGGTGAAAAATTGAATTTAATAAATGAGTTACAAACCAACTGTGCGTAGCGGGTGAAAGTAACAGATACGGACTGCCGCCGCGACGCTAAATCGTCCGCGGGCACTGGCGCAGAGACAGCTCCGGAAGAATCTACGACCGGCTGTCGGTATTCGGAAGTTCGACAGGACGTCCGGCGGGCCAAGGAGCGGAAAAAAAGAGCGGCTGCTGGCGACGCTGATGTATTTCCGGTGGCCGGATACCCCTCCCCGCCCCCCACACCCCACTCAGCTCCACTGGCCGCCATTGCCGCGATTGATGGCGCGAGCAGTGCAGCCCCCGGCCTGCCGGTGCCCCTGCACGCCCGCAACCCGTGCAACCACCTGCAGCACGCCCGCCACTGTGCTGTAGCTACTAGCTGGACTACGCTCGGTCTTCGCCGCTAATGCCGGCGCAAGGCGCGCCTCTTATGAAGCACTGCACCCAGGAGAACCGCAGCTGGGCCGTTATAAATTGCCGCCATCGCTACGATAAATAGCCCGCCCCGAAAGTAATTTGAGATAAAGGCTGCAGGCTTTGCAATAATCCAGGTAGCGCTTCTCGCTAAATGAAGAAAGTTGCAAACGAAGAACCGTGCCGTCAATCATGCCTCGTTCCACGTCGTATCGTGCAAACATTATGTAATTTAAAACTAAAATGGCTATTCTTGTTCTCAATACTCTGAGAGACTTCTCGATACTAAGGAAATGTCAGCGGCAGAAGTTGCAGATCTTTGTCGACCGAAATTGGTCTTCCACATTTTTGTCCAGCAGTTTCGCTAAAAATAAGCGTCAAAATATTACGTTTGTAAGAATGATCTTAGGAAACTGACGGTGTGTGAAGAAGCAGCTGGGCAGTGGAATCCCTATTTCATGTTCACAAGGAAAATATGGCCACATTCGGTCGACAAAAGTTGCCAGCTAGATCCACCTGCCCAACCTGAATGAAGTTTGATGTTTCAGTGTCGTAATCCTCTTTCGCTTGTTTGGCTATTGACATTTCTTCGTTCATTGTAAGAAATTTATGTTTCGCTTAGACCAAGGAGCTCCAAGATATAATGTGATTAATTTAGGAATGACGTTAATTAGTTTTAAGTTCTTATCAACTGTTGTTTGTCAGATGCAGAAAACCAGCCATAGATCCCGGAAAAGTGGATAGCGCGAAAAACTGGTTCACAAATTTTCAACTCCTTTGGGATTACGTAGTTGCATTTTCTTCACACTTCGAAAAGTCACCCCTTGTAGATGAAACAGAACGTGTCTTCTTTTACCAAAAGAATTGTCTCATGCTTTCGATAACTCTTCTTCGGAGATTCTATATATTTAAAACACACGTGTGCACAGTGAGTTTACTAATTTCTCTGTCTCCTCAATCTCAGAAAATTTCTTTAGTAAGTAGTGTTATCTGTGATATCAGAGGGATCCACAAGAGGACACTCATTGACAATAGTGTGTCGTAAAGCTACCAGAGTAAGTGTAGACATGCTATGTTATTGGTCTTTTATATGTTTTCCTTTAAATGGTGATATAACATGACATGGACGTTTTTCTGCTGTTCAGTCCTCGCTGTTTCTCACTATATAGACTATTAAATGTATTACATTGTTACTAAATGACGTATTTATACATTTCAGTCTAATATTTTTTTATATTAGAACAAATAAGCCCTCAGTCAAAATTGACCAGGTTTCGACGCTACTGTGAGCGTCGTCTTCCGAATTAAACTAACTGTTCTAAAACATATTAGGTATATAATACATTACTAAAGTTAAAGTTTGTACTGACTGGAAAGAGGTGCTGTACTTACAAGTCACATTTTAAAAAATCTAAGCCGGAAAGGCAACGCCATGAATAGTTGTAAATAAGATGTGCGAGCCGCTAAGGGCTGCTCGTACTTGAGTGAACAAGGGTTGCAATAAGACTAATATTTTCTATTCTATTGGTGATCCGTGCAGCGTGATTGTTACACAGTTGTTTTAAAGCGTGATTATATTCACGTTTCACATATACAACAATGTCTTACTTTTCTCATTATGATCTCTAGAGATACAAACATAAATTATACTTACACAATAATACATTTGTATTGATTGACGTAATTAATCATACTAAGTTCTAATTCTATTTTTAAGTGTCAGTATTTTAAATAATACAGATTGCGAGTTTCACCCAGTATATACCTGTTTATCGTCTTATACAGAACTTTCTGTTTACTGTCGATATCTAAAATTGTTTGTCAGCCGGAGTGCTCGAGCGGTTCTAGGCGCTACGTTCTGGAACCGCGCGACCGCTACGGTTGATGGTTCGAATCGTGCCTCGGGCATGGATGTGTGTAATGTCCTTAGGTTAGTTAGGTTTAAATAGTTCTAAGTTTTACGGGACTGATGACCTCAGCATTTAAGTCCCATAGTTCTCAGAGCCAAAATTATTTACCCACGAACCTATGCAGATGGCGTTATATTACTTTTTGTATAGGTCTATTCCTCGAACAGATACTTATCCTACTTCATGGTTGCCTTGTTTTAGACAGATTTTCCCGATTTATTGTTTCCTTTTTAACTTATCAGACCAAACTGCTGACGTCTACTTTCATACTTTCATACTTTATTTTGCTTCTACACTCCTATTTTATGTTATGTAATGGCGGCTATTGAGCCAGCGGACTTGTCGCGTTGCTAACACTGGTTCCCGTCAGGTCACCGTAGTTAAGCGCTTTTGGGCTTGGCTAGCACTTGGGTGGCTGACCATCCGGTCTGCCGAGCAGTGTTGGCAAGTGGGGTGCATTCAGCCCTTGTGAGGCAAATTGAGGAGCTACTTGGTTATGATGTCATGGCTCCGGGTCACGAAAGCTGATAACTGCCGAAAGAGCGGTTTGCTGACCACAGGACCCTGCGTATCCGCATCCACGGGGACCTTTACTTGCTGTGGATTACCAAGGCCATAAGCAATGGCGAACTTTCAAATTCAGTGATTTACTAGTGAAACTTAACCTTCGCCTCGTGTGTATGGTGGTTTACTGTCCAAGCTTTAATGTTTAATGAAGTTCTCTCCTAAGTTTTATTAACTTGGACATGAGCCGTGTGGCATAATTTCTGTTCGCCGAGTTTTAGACATTTTGTTTATGGCGGTGCAGTTTTGCTGTAAAGTTAATCTGAATGGTTTGGGGGACCTTAATTACTATATTGTTTTACTCCCTTACCAGTGATTTAAGATCTATTTCCTTCAGGCAATTTTTTGGGAGTAGTATTTGCTATCTTATGATGGATATTTTTTGGGATTATAGCCATGACCTTTTTGAGAAGGAGCCGGCCGGAGTGGCCGTGCGGTTCTAGGCGCTACAGTCTGGAGACGAGCGACCGCTACGGTTGCAGGTTCGAATCCTGCCTCGGGTATGGATGTGTCTGATGGCCTCAGGTTAGGCGAAGGTTTAGTTTCACTAGTAAACCACTTTGAATGCGAACATTTCAGGTTTGACTTTACCGTGACTGTTGTCGACATTAAACGAAGCAACAAGTTCAGTGTTACCAGTCACTGCTTGTCTCCACTAGACAGTGCCATAAGTTCCTGCACAATATTGTAACACAACACACACGTGTCACACTAACTAATGCAAATGGAGATTTAAACATTTGAAACCCGTCGTGAAGATGAATAAACAGTTATCGGTAACAGTAAACTTTTTGTCTTATTTAAAAGCCTTTAAGTAAGTGATTTTGAAATTAAATGTTGAGGTAGTCCCTTTGCCTGTTTAAGTATTTGCGTATGTACTTGGTGTGCTGAGGAAAATTGTAGTGCAATTTCCGCTCTGATTGACATATTATATTTCTATTTTTAATTATACGTCACTATTCTTTGGTTTAGCTTAATTTGTCATTTGTCACAGTGTCCGTTCTATAGATGTGGAAACTTTCTAATGTCTTCCATGCTTGGGTGTTTCTTCTGAATCACCACTTCTTAAGTTAATAACGGTGACTGTTTCAGAAGACTGTGCAAAAGTTACTAGAGTCAATTATTTTTTAAGAGAAGTTTTATTGTGATTAATTTTTTTGTTTGAGACTTTCCCGACGTAGAAACTGCTTCATTGGTTCACGGGCGTCGTGTCGGATAATGTTGTGCAAGCTGCACAGTATTTCAACGAGACAACATGCTCGTCATCTTCAGGTGTTTACTGGCTGCTGTCTCATTGAAATATTGTGCAGCGCCCACACATTATCCGAATTTTCTTGCGTGAACCAATGAAGCATGTGATTTTTTATTTTTTTTTTTTGTTTGTTGGTACCAGTGACTGCTTGGGATAGCAAGAATTGAAAATGCCATGTCAATCTCTGATTAAAATTTCAAAAGGCTAATTGTCATTCAGCAAAACTTATTGTTAAAGACTTTCCCGGCGTAAAAACTGCTTCATTGGTTCACGAGCATCGTGTAGAACAATGTTGTGTAAACTGCACAGTATTTCAACGAGAGAACTGCTCGTCATCTTCAGGTGCTTACTGGCTGCTATCTCGTAGAAATATTGTGCAGCGTCCATACATTATCCGAATTTATGCCCGTGAACCAATGAAGCACTTTTTTCTTTAATTTGTTGATGCCAGTGACTCTTTGGGATAGCAAGAATTGAAAATGCCATATCAGTCTCTGGTTAAAACTTAAAACGGCTAATTTTCATTCAACAAAACTCATATGTTCAGAAATGTTTGGTGATCACTGATTTCATTTTGTGCTGTCACGTGCATTGTAAATAAGAGTGAACATTCAAAGGACAAAGAGTGCAAGAATTGTGGATGCACCTTGCACGTGATTCTTCTCCTGTACCAACGTGCACCTTGAGGTTTCAGACAGGTGTGTTTCGAGGTATTCGTCGCTCTAAACCGTGAGGGTCGTCATAGGGCGACTCCACAGTATAAAGGCAGGGCGGCAGCCCCGCGGCGAGGCGGCTTCCGACGCAGCCGTCGCATCAAACGCAGCGGCGGCGCGCGCCCGCAGCTCTCGTCTTGGGGCTTGGGGGCCTTTTGTTCCTCCCACCCCCCTCGGCCACTATCTCTCTGCATTTGACCGCGAAGTCGCCGGCTGCGCTCCTACACTCGTCCTCTGCAGAGGTCCGAGGCGCGAGCTATCGGGTTAGCCGGAGGGCCACCGCTTGCCACATCAAAGGCCAGGCGCGCAGCGGGGGCGCTCGGGGCCACAATGGCAGCGCCGGCGGGGCCCGGCCTGATTGGGACAGGGACCCGGCAGCCCCGAATGACGGCCGGCGTCATCCCGCAAGGAACCCTCCACTTGCCGAGCGGGCAGCAAAGTAGCATCAGGAGGTTTGGAGGAACGCACTTTTACGAGGGTCACTCCAAAAGAAACACATTTTTTTTTAAATCCATCTTTTATTCTACATGTTTGAAAGTCTTACAGTGTGTAGATACATCCTTTAGGAACAATATTTTCATTTCTCCACATAATTTCCATCCCTCTCAACTGCCTTACGCCATCTTGGAACCAGCACGGTAAAATTCTGGACCAACCTGTTGGAGCCACAGTTTGGCAGGGTGCACAAGGGAGTCATCATCTTCAAACCTTGTTCAACGAAGAGAGTCTTTCAATTTCCCAAAGAGGTGATAGTCACATGTAGCCGGGTCAGGACTGTAAGGCTGGTGTTTCAGTGTTGTCCATCCAAATTTTGTGATCGCTTCCATTATTTTTTGAGTGACATGTGGCCGCGCGTTGTCGTGCAAAAGTCGAACACGACATTGTCGAGCTTGAAGTTTCTTCAGTGTCGTCACATATGCATCAGAATTTATGGTGTTTTTACTTGGCATGATGTACACAAGCAAGAGTACTTCGGAATCGAAAAACAGCTTAGCCATAACTTTTCCAGCTGAAGGCGTGGTTCTGAATTTTTTTTCTTGGGTGAATTTGCATGATTCAACTCCATTGATTGCCTCTTCGTCTCTGGTGAAAAATGATGGAGCCATGTTCCATCTCCTGTCACAATTCTTCCAAGAAATTCATCTCCACCATTCTCGTACTTTTCCAAAAGTTCGCTGCATACCGTTTTTCTTGTTTCTTTGTGAGCCACTGTCAACATCCTTGGAACCCACCTGGCACAAACCTTTTTTAACGCCAATCCTTTCAGTATTCTGCAAACACTTCCTTCCCCTATCCCAACGTAGCGTGACAATTCGTTCACTGTGATGCGTCTGTCAGCAGTACCCATTCGTTAACTCTCTGCACATTGTCTGGAGTGCGCAGTGCGAGGCCGGCCGCTGCGAGGACAATCCTCAGTATTGCCGTGTACGAAACGCAACCCATTTTACTGCATCTACACCTGTCTCGAAACATAGCAGAAAATCCGTTGAGATTCTGGTCATATGTAAAGTTCCAGCGCAAGGCACAATACTGCCTTCGCTGTGCGATACCAATTGTTACCGATGACAGTACCACTAAAGCGTATTTACTAAAGTCGGTTTCCTGGAAGATCTTCACCGGAAAAGAGGAAGTAAATGTTCCAGAACGCAAATCAACAGCAGCTGCTAACACGATTAACTCCGAAGTAGGTATCTTCGTCGCAGCGAGACGTGTATTCCGATCCAGATTTGAAACCAATCAGGTTCCTTTCAGAGTATGTTGATACAGTAGCTCAATACTTAGCCCGACGAAACATCCGTACCTAAGGACTTTCCAGTAGGATTTTGGAAAAATACTGTGTCAGGGCATTGTGAAATCCCTTATTAAACAACGATTCAGAAAATTCCGCTCTCGTGAAACGCAGTTAGAGCTCTATATATATACGTAGTAAGAAGTGCTACCGACAGGGGATCACAAATTTATACCATATTTCTTGGGTATCAGAAGGCTTACGACGCAGTTGCTCACGACCGACTTCTGATTAGATCGCGTGCATACAGCATATCAGCCGGCCGGAGTGGCCGAGCGGTTGTTGGCACTACAGTCTGAAACCGCGCGACCGCTACGGTCTCAGGTTCGAATCCTGCTTCGGAAATGGATGTGTGTGATGTCCTTAGGTTAGTTAGGTTTAAGTAGTTCTAAGTTCTAGGGGACTGATGACCTAAGCAGCTAAGTCCCATAGTGCTCAGAGCCGTTTGAACCATTTTTACAGCATATCTCTTCAGACGTGTGACAGTAACTGTGATTTCTTGTCGTAAAGGTCATCGTTCGTAGTAAGTGACGGAAAATCATCGAGTAAAACCGAAGTCATATCTGGCGTTCCCCACGGAAGTGTTTTAGGGTCTCTGCTGTTCCTAATCTATTCAAACGAGGCAGAAGACAATCTGAGCAGCCCACTTAGCCTTTTTGTAGATTATGCTATCATGTACCATTTCGTATAGTCATCAGAAGTTAAAAACCAATGCAGAATTGATTCACACATGATCTGTGTATGATGCAGAAAGTGGAAATTGGTTATAAATAATGAAAACTGTTAGGTCATCCGTATAAATGCTCAAACGAATCCGCTAAAATTCGGTTACAACGTAAATCAGACAACTGTAAAGGCTGTGAGTTCAACTTAATACTTAGGGATTTCAGTTATGAGTAACTTTAACTGGAACGATCACAACGATAATTCTGTAGGGAAAGTTAGCTTAACACTTTGTTTTATTGTTAGAATGCTTAGAAGATGCAACAGTTCACGTAAAGAGACTGCCTACAATACACTGATCTGTCTTCTTGTGCAGCATTCCTGCCCAGCATGTGATACGCAACAGACAGGATTGGCGGAGGATAAAGAAAAAGTTCAAAGAAGGGCACCCGTTTCGTTTTATCGCGAAATAGGGGAGAGATTGCCATAGATATGACAGACGAGTTGAGGTGGAAATCGTCAGAACCAAAGCGTATTTCCTTGTGGCAGGAGTGTTTAGCGAAATTTCAGTTACCAACGCTCTCCGCCGAATGCGAAAATACAGGGTGATTCAAAAAGAATACCACAACTTTAGGAATTTAAAACTCTGCAACGACAAAAGGCAGAGCTAAGCACTATCTGTCGGCGAATTAAGGGAGCTATAAAGTTTCATTTAGTTGTACATTTGTTCGCTTGAGGTGCTGTTGACTAGGCGTCAGCGTCAGTTGATTCTAAGATGGCGACCGCTCAACAGAAAGCTTTTTGTGTTATTGACTACGGCAGAAGTGAATCGACGACAGTTGTTCAGCGTGCATTTCGAACGAAGTATGGTGTTAAACCTCCTGACAGGTGGTGAATTAAACGTTGGTATAAACAGTTTACAGAGAATGGGTGTTTGTGCAAAGGGAAAAGTTCTGGACGGCCGAGAACGAGTGATGAAAATGTAGCACGCATCCAGCAAGCATTTGTTCGCAGCCCAGGAAAATCGACTCGCAGAGCTAGCAGAGAGCTGCAAATTCCACAATCAACTGTATGGAGAGTCCTACGAAAAAGGTTAGTTATGAAACCTTATCGTCTGAAATTGGTTCAAGCACTGTCTGCAGCTGATAAGATTAAAAGAATCGATTTCTGTGATTTTATCCTTGCTCAAATGGAAACAGATGAATCTTTCGTTTCAAAGATTGTGTTTAGTAATGAAGCCTAAGGTGAACGTTTTCTGTGCCATTTCAGCCAATAAAGTTTTTGGTCCCTTTTTCTTCGAAGGTGCTACTGTAACTGGACTACAGTATCTGGAGATGTTAGAGAATTGGCTGTTCCCTCAGCTCGAACAAGAAGCACAACAATTCATATTTCAGCAGGATGGAGCGCCACCACATTGGCACTTACCTGTCCGTAACTACCTGAACGTCAACTACCCGAGGCGATGGATCGGCCGCCAGGCAGACAGTGACAGAGCACTTCATCACTGGCCTCCAAGAAGCCCTGATCTTGCCCCCTGCGATTTTTTCTTATGGGGGTATGTTAAGGATATGGTGTTTCGGTCACCTCTCCCAGCCACCATTGATGATTTGTAACGAGAAATAACAGCAGCTATCCAAACTGTTACGCCTGATATGCTACAGAGTGTGTGGAACGAGTTGGAGTATCGGGTTGACATTGCTCGAGTGTCTGGAATGGCCATATTGAACATCTCTGAACTTGTTTTTGAGTGAAAAAAAAACTTTTTAAATACTCTTTGTAATGATGTATAACAGAAAGTTATATTATGTTTCTTTCATTAAATACACATTTTTAAAGTTGTGGTATTCTTTTTGAATCAGCCTGTATTTTGCTGGCGCCCAGCTACACATTTCGAAATGATGACCCTAGTAAAATAAGGCAAAACGGATCTCGTACGGAAAGATTTAGTTTTCATTCTTTCCGCGCGCTGTTTCAGAGAGGAACCGTACACAAATAACTTGAGGGTCGTTCCATGAACCCTCTGCAAGGCATATAACTGTGACCTGCTGCACAGTCAGGTAGATTTAAATGATTAATTTGGATTTTCTACCTTGAAGTACGTGAAACAGATTCTACGCCAACTCTATGTTCCATGTTAATGCCAATATATCAGCAGAGACCGACAATAGAAATCCTTATAAATTATTCCATAAAATAATGTATCGAAACCCGAATTCTGTTAATTCCTTCTCTACTGCTGTCTACTGTGACGGAAACAGAAAGTGTTGGACAATGAACACACTGCCCGAGCGATACCAAACTGGTACTCCAGTATTTCTACGATTGTGGGAAATGTTAATAGAAGTTTTATCCTTATTCGAAATTATTTTCTTTGGCATTACTAGGTCCCAAATATGATACAGTACCCGTTCAGAAAGTAATGCTTACTTTGTGAGTTACTGAGCCCTTGTTGTGCAACAACTGCAAATAAAATTACTTCAGCGCAAGTCAAAAGCGTCTCATGTAGAGTTATAGAGCGAGGTGATGCGATGGAAAGGTACTGTGGTTCACTACCAATCCGTCCACCCGTGGTTTTCCGAAATGGCTTGACGTAAATCTTGTGTTGTTTCTATCGACAAACGCACTGCCATTCTCTATTCGAGAATTGTATTGCGTCTGTAATGAACTGCTAGTTAACAAAGTTAACCCTAATTTTTCAGCTGCCTCATCATCATCATCATCAAGACTGATTATGCCTTTCAGCGTTCAGTCCGGAGCATAGCCCCCCTTATAAAATTCCTCCATGATCCCCTATTCAGTGCTAACATTGGTGCCTCTTCTGATGTTAAACCTATTACTTCAAAATCATTCTTAACCGAATCCAGGTACCTTCTCCTCGGTCTGCCCCGACTCCTCCTACCCTCTACTGCTGAATCCATGAGTCTCTTGGGTAACCTTGCTTCTCCCATGCGTGTAACATGACCCCACCATCTAAGCCTGTTCGCCCTGACTGCTACATCTATAGAGTTCATTCCCAGTTTTTCTTTGATTTACTCATTGTGGACACCCTCCTGCCATTGTTTCCATCTACTAGTACCTTCAATCATCCTAGCTACTTTCATATCCGTAACCTCAACCTTGTTGATAAGGTAGCCTGAATCAACCCAGCTTTCGCTCCCATACAACAAAGTTGGTCGAAAGATTGAACAGTGCACAGATAACTTAGTCTTGGTACTGACTTCCTTCTTGCAGAAGAGAGTAGATCGTAGCTGAGCGCTCACTGCATTAGCTTTGCTACACCTCGCTTCCAGTTCTTTCACTAGGTTGCCATCCTGTGAGAATATGCATCCTAAGTACTTGAAACCGTCCACCTGTTCTAACTTTGTTCCTCCTATTTGGCACTCAATCCGTTTATATTTCTTTCCCACTGACATTACTTTCGTTTTGGAGATGCTAATCTTCATACCATAGTCCTTATATTTCTGATCTAGCTCTGAAATATTACTTTGCAAACTTTCAATCGAATCTGCCATCACAACTAAGTCATCCGCATATGCAAGACTACTTATTTTGTGTTCACATATCTTAATCTCACCCAGCCAGTCTATTGTTTTCAACATATGATCCATAAATAACATGAACAACAGTGGAGACAGGTTGCAGCCTTGTCTTACCCCTGAAACTACTCTGAACCATGAACTCAATTTACCGTCAACTCTAACTGCTGCCTGACTATCCGTGTAAAGACCTTTAATTGCTCACAAAAGTTTGCCTCCTATTCCATAATCTTGTAGAACAGACAATAACTTCCTCCTAGGAACCCGGTCATATGCCTTTTCTAGATCTATAAAGCATAGATACAATTCCCTGTTCCACTCATAACACTTCTCCATTATTTGCCGTAAGCTAAAGATCTGGTCCTGACAACCTCTAAGAGGCCTAAACCCACACTGATTTTCATCCAATTGGTCCTCAACTAATACTCGCACTTTCCTTTCAACAATACCTGAGAAATTTTACCCACAACGCTGATTAAAGAGATACCTCTGTAGTTGTTACAATCTTTTCTGTTTCCATGTTTAAAGATTGGTGTGATTACTGCTTTTGTCCAGTCTGATGGAACCTGTCCCGACTCCCAGGCCATTTCAATTATCCTGTGTAGCCACTTAAGACCTGACATTCCACTGTACTTGATGAGTTCCGACTTAATTTCATCAACCCCAGCCGCTTTATTGCATTGCAATCTGTTGACCATTTTTTCCACTTCCTCAAATGTGATCCTATTTCCATCATCATTCCTATCCCATTCTACCTCGAAATCTGAAACATTACTGGTCGCATTTTCACCTACATTGAGCAACTCTTCAAAATATTCCCTCCATCTGCTCAAGGCATCCACAGGATTCACCAGCAGTTTTCCTGACCTGTCCAAAGTACTTGTCATTTCCTTCTTACCTCCCTTTCGAATACTGCTAATTACATTCCAGAATGGTTTTCCAGCAGCTTGACCCATAGTCTCCAACCTGTTTCCAAAGTCTTCCCACGATTTCTTCTTCGATGCTGCAATTATCTGTTTGGCTTTGTTTCTTTCTTCAACATAACTTTCTCTGTCTACCTGGGTTCTGGTATGTAGCCATTTTTGATACGCCTTCTTTTTCCTTTTACAGGCTGCCTTGACTGTATAATTCCACCAAGCTGTTTGCTTCATCCTACTTTTACACACTACTGTTCCAAGACGTTCTTTAGCCACTTCTAGTACTGTGTCCCTGTACCTTGTCCATTCCTTTCGGACCTGACCTCCTGCACTTTTCTGTAAAAATATTTATTTCAAGGAAGGTAGATGAGAAGAAACCTTGCTTAACCGAACTACAAAAATGTTCAGATGAATTCATGAATACGGAAATATAATCCGTTTAATTATGAAATAAATAGAAAGTGCAGGCAAGGCAAGGCGAAATTGCTCTTGAAATAATGAGAAGAAATCGAAAAAAGAGTTTGTAATCAGAAGGACCTGTTAAGCATATAAAAAAGTCAAAACTTAACAGGAGGATGTCAGCATTGTGCGTTCCATGAGGGCGCAGAAGAGAGAACGGACAGGTGGAAAGAGTACACACAAGGCCTCTACGAGGGGAAGGAATTGTGTGGTAACGTGAGTGAGGAAAAACTGAGAGCCAATATAGACGAAAAAGGGTATCCAGTATTAGTCAAACAGAGCTTTGGAAGACTTGCTATAATATAAAGTAGAAGGTATACAGGGTGGTCCAAAAGTCCGAAAACACCCTGCCAAAATCCAAATGGAGTAGCAAACAAGGAAACGGAGCCCCTACACACGAGGAACGGGAAGGGGGAAACTTTATAGGTTATGCCACCAACATGGCGGCCATCTTTAAAGCCGCCATCTTGGATTCAATTCAAAAATTTCAAATGCGAATGTGGTAATGTGACATATCAAACAGATAGAGAATTTCACCAGAAAAACAATGCCATTGTTATTTTAAGCGTACCTTTATTCATTCTCGGATTATAGCCAGTTACTTGCGGCAGCAGTGGGACGCTCGGCAGCATGAGTATTACGTACTAAGAAGTCATAAAATGGTGTCTGAAACGGTGCAAAGTGACTATCCCATGCCTGATATGTTACATGTGTTTAACTGTTAGGTATCATTTACTCATGCTAACGTTATAATCATTGTTTCCTTATTTACAGGTTACAAAATATCCTTAACACATGAAGAACGCATTGAAATCATCTTGATATCAGGAGAAAGAAACACACTCGTCATTGCTGACGGTTTCAAAAATCGTCACCCAACCAGACAGCCCATAACTCACAGCGCATTTGCCAAGGTTTTGGCCAAATGCCGAGCAACAGGTTCTGTCGCAGATAAACCCAAGGCTGGAAGACCAAAATCCGCCACCGATGAAGCAACAACAGTGACCGTGTTGGCATCATTTAACAAGAGTCCGCAACGGAGTACTCGTCGTCTGTCACAAGATTGTGGTTCAAAATGGCTCTGAGCACTGTGGGACTTAACATCTGAGATCATCAGTCCTCTAGAACTTAGAACTACTTAAACCTAACTAACCTAAGGACATCACACACATCCATGCCCGAAGCAGGACTCGAACCTGCGACCGTAGCGGTCACGCTGTTCCAGACTGAAGCGCCTAGAACCGGTTGGCCACACCGGCCAGCCAAGATTGTGGGGTTAGCCGTACCTCCGTACTCCGAATTTTATCGCAGCACAAATGGCACCCGTACAAAATTCAGCTGCTCCAACAGCTGACCGAGGATGACCCAGACCGTCGGGTACAGTTCGAAAATGTGTGACACAGCAGCTGCAGATAAACCCACGTTTCCCCTATCAGGTGCTGTTCAGTGATGAAGCCAATTTCTTTATCAATGGTGAAGTGAACAAGCAGAATCACAGATACTGGTCCGACACAAATTCGCACTGGATTGATGCCTCCAAAACGGTCGACTCACAAAAAGTGATGGTCTGGTGTGGTGTGTGGGGTACCAAAGTCGTTGGACCTTTTTTTATTAATGGTACGTTAACGGCCAACAGTTATCTGAGGTTATTGGATGAAGAAGTGTTTCCCTCGTTGTTAAGGGAGGACGGGTCGTTTCTGGAATTTTTCCAAAATGATGGAGCCCCACCACATTATTGGCACAATGTGCGAGCATACCTGGACGTGCAGTTGCCTCAAAACTGGACTGGTTCATGGGGGTGCTGTGGAATGGCCACCATATTCACCGGATTTGACTCCTTTGGATTTTTATCTTTGGGGTCATCTCAAAGCACTGGATTATTCTGTGAAAATACGAGATTTGCATCATCTAAAGCAGCGCATTGTTAATGCGTGGTGTCAAATCCAGCCAGATGTATTGGTCAAAGTTCATCAGGACTGGGTTCGGAGGATAGCATTAACAATCCAGCATAATCGACAACATATCAAGCCAGTCTATGACTATTGACGGTCTCTCGGGACTGTGTAACATCGGCGTAATGTCTCTTCGCCACATAACACACATGCTGCCGAGCGTCCCACCGCTGCCACATGTAACTGGCTATAACACGAGAATGAATAAAGCTCTGTTTAAACTAACAACGGCATTATTTTTCTGGTGAAATTCTCTATCTGCTTGATATGTCACATGACCACATTCCCATTTGAAATTTTGGTGTTGAATCCCTGTACATAACGTATGTTCGCAGTTTATTAAATCAGTGGGGACCGCCCTGAAATTTGCCAGATCATATCAGAATTATTGTCACTCAACTATTTCCTTTTGTAACGATCTGACTTTTGTCGTTTCTTAATTTAATGCATTTCATTACTGTAACGACTTTTACACCTGACTGTATCCTTTTTATTTTATATCGTACACTTATATCGTTCAAGAACATGTGTACACCTGCAGTAACGACATCTGGTAAGCTTGCGACAGAAACGTTTTGTGGCTATTGTACGACAGATTGTTTTAAACAATAGCGCTGAAGATGACTCTAGTATATACGATATTTTACGTTTTTGTGTGACGATTCAGGTGCTGATTTTATATTTATCAGTTGACGATGCCACTACGGCTCCATTATATTAGGACAATTTTTTAAAACAAATATGTCTTGTCATATTTAAAATGCATACTTATTTTGCAAATCAAACTGCCTTTTCCTGCTACTAGTTATTTTATCAATCCCATATGCGTTTCGCCTTCTCCGATTCTGTGGCATCATCAGTGGGATCTATAATGATTAAGTTTTGTTAGCTATAGATTATCAAACAGTTCACTTTGTGATTTTTTTTGTAAAAATGTAATTAATTACGATTTGCTGATCCGCGTTTCGTCACATCTGGTCTGGAGGTCGCACTACCACTTTTATCACTGTTCTATATTCACATCTTTGTGGTTTCGCCATCCACACACTGTTCACCATGTTTCTCACTCTTTCTTGTGGTGGACTATCGTTCTTCTGTCACTTGATGCAACTATATCGTCGTACTCTTAATAAAATAACTAGCAGCAGGAAAAGGCAGTTTGATTTACAAAACAAGTATTTATATGCTTGCTGCGGAGGATGGCAACACAAACAATCTCGTTAAAATGACTTTTTTGTTGTTTTAAGCTGTAGGCAGTCCACTAGTTGTATTTACGTTCTCCCCATGATTTGCTGCGGATCTGAAGATGGTCATTGCTGACTGAAACCTGTAGTTTGAGGATCTACAAGCTTCTGATCATTGATGTGAATGAAGAAACTTATGAAACATTTTGTAGGTTTGTTAGGTAAATTGTAGCCCCAGTTGACGGAGTTGACATCCTTGACACCTTGAAATGTCATGCTATTTTCTTTGCTCTTAGCGAATAAAAATATATCTTTCTTTTCGGTGTATGTATTTCACGCAACAGGTTAAGTACAGGCACACACACGTACAGCGTGGCACGGTCGTGTTCTTCACAGTCTACTGTAATAGACCTCTCGTGGAAAACTGAATGTAGAATCGGCGATCCGTTACACCTCTTTTGTATCGACAGACAAAGTTGTGCAAGAAAGGGGCGTTCTTGCAGGAATTTTGGACGGATTAAGTGCTTATATACTGCTGCCATTTTCAAGTTTCGGTCAGAACTGGAATCGGAATCGGTGCGCCGGGATGTTGCATCAGTGTTTTTCTGCAGTATGCTATGGCTTGTACGGGATTGCGACGGACGAAAGATTGAGGATTCGATTTCGGCACTTTTCTGTGAAGGTATGCGTCCACCTTGACTGAAGAAAGCGCCGAAACAGCTGCGTATCAGACGCTCGACAACTATAAAATTGCAAAGAGAGTGATTGCTAGTCACAGAATTACACGTCACCCCTCGCATCGTTGCATCTGCAGTTTAGCAGAGTCGCAAACAATCACTTTTAGGAATTCGTGAGAATTATGATATGGATACGAAATCTGGACACCAGATTCCAACTCGCCCCTGCCGTCCCTTCATCCCCCCCCCCTCCCCCCTACCCAGCCCCACTGCTGACACTACGCTGAAAATTCGTTTTCAGGAACCACACATCAGCCTGGTTTCTCCACAGATAATATTGTACTTAAACCGGTCGTAGGGCTACGTATGTCACTGAAGTACGAACGACACTACACGTCGGAAACGTGCTTCATAATGGGGAATGGTGGCAGGTTTTTATGGATAAAAATGTTCCACGTCTATTAATACGGCCCCAGATTCCGTCTAATCACGTCAAAACCCCCTGATAACACTCCTTGATCCCACTGGATGCTTCCGGAGACCACATGGGTGGGACCTGTTTCTCAATAATTGCTGGTGTGCCACTCCTTACAGTCCCATCTTCTAGCATGCAAATGACGAAGAGCTGTCTCACTTGCCCATTCGTCCTGACAAAGCCTTAGACACACAAGATGCAGAACTTTTTCAATTTGGCAACAACACACATCCGTCGCTAGACGAATTCTCCATTAAAGTCTTTGAAGTAGCCCACCCACGGGACGACACATGCTGCTTTGAAAGGCCTTGTCGTTGGTTTAGCAGGTTGGTGAGAACATTTACTGAAAGTATCAGATTCTGTGGGTCGAACATTAATCTTTATCCAACACTGCATAAATGGCAGGGACAGTGGTATTGGTGGAGTCAGAATGTTTGGTCGTCATTTTAGACGTGTTTTGGATATGGATCTCCTTTTTGCTCCGCCAGTTAGACTGGAGGGGATGACCTGCATGACGGTTTTAGATTAGATTTAGATTCTTCATTCCACAGACCAACAAAAGAGGGGATCCTCCTGGGTGTGGAAAATGTCAGATAAACACATTACAAAAATGTAATTAGAGAAAGTTGAGTTTCGTTAATTTTAATGATCCTCAGTCAATAAACAGTAATATTATGTACATGAATAGAAATTAAACTTCGAATGTTTACAGGTTTAATACTTACATCTGCTTTCATTCAATCAATTATTCGCACTGTAGCTAGTTACTTGGCTGTTACAACCAAGTATTGTCAAAAATTAAAGTAAATTATTAATTTCAATGATCAGTTAAGAACAGTCCAATTATGTACAAGATTTAAAATTAAACTTCCACTATCTACAGACTTAAGACTTACATCTGCTTTACATACATCCATCATAGGCACAGTAGGTAGTTACTTGGCTGTTACAACCAAATATTGTCAAAAATTAAAGTATAATAAATATTCATAAAAATGATCTATTGCACTTGTTGAGAGATTCATGGATGGAATAGAACGAGATGGCCACCGTAAATTCTTTTAAATTATGTTTAAATCGTGGCTTGTCTGAAACTAAACTCTTTATGATTGCTGGTAACTTGTTGAAAATATGCATTGCTGAATACTGGACTCCCTTCGGGGCAAGAGTAAGTGATTTTAAATCTTTATGTATATTGTTCTTATTCTTAGTATTGATACTGTGTATTAAGCAGTTATTTGGAAAAAGAGATGTATTATTTACAACAAACTTTGGTGCGTCTGAATGTCTATTGGCCAGACATCGATAAGGGGATTGAAACGACGCTCCACCCTCAGCCCTTGAGCTAAACCAGACTATTTGTAGGGGTCCACCTCACAATTTGTGTCATCTGAGCTGCTGGTGAATCTTCCGCACTTTACAGTTGCTTTCCGTGGGGCTTTCAAGGAGAAAGAGACAATTAACGGTTTTTGTTTTCTGGTCCATTTTCTCCTCAGTCTTCTGACTGGTTTGACGCGGTCCGCCAAGAATTACTCTCCAGTACCAACTCTTTCTCCTCAGAGTAATACTTGCCACCTAGGTATCATTTATTTGCTGGATGTATGCCATCTCTTTCTTCCCCCACAGGCTTTACCTTCTACGGCTCCAGGAGCTAACAAGAAAGTTACGCACTGATCTCTTACAAGAGGTCCAATGATCGCGTCGCATCTTCTTATCAGCAGTGTTTTCAACGTATTCCTTTCTTCTCTGAGTCTGTAGAGAGCATTATCAGTCCACCCAGTTTTCAACATCCATCTGCGGCATGACATTTGAAAAGCTTCTATTGTCTTCTGTTCCGATTTTCCCACACCCTGTGTTTCATTACCATACAATGCTGTGGTCCAAACATACTTTCCCATTCATTTCTTCCTCAAATGTTTGATACAGGTAGATTTCTCTTGGCCTGAAATGCCCTTTCGGTCAGTGCTAGCCCGCTTTTTATGTCGACCGTCATGATTCATTTTGCTGCCTGTGTAGCATAATTCGTTAACTTCATGTACTTCGTGATCACCTACTCTGAAATTAAGTGTTCGTTGTTCTCATTTCTGTGCTTCTCATTACTTTCGTCTGTTTTTGAATTACTCTCAGCACATGTTCTCTACCCAACAGACTGTTCATTCCATTCAACATATCCCGTAATTCTTCTTCACTTTCATTGAGGATGGCAATGTCATTTGCAAATCTTACCATTGGCATCCTTTGACCCTGAATTTCAATCCCACTCATGGACTTTTTTCTGACGTCACTTATCCTTCTGTATAGACTGAACAGCAGGGGCAAAGGACAACAGACGTGTCGTACGCCCGTTTTAATCGGAGCACATCTTCTTGGTCTCATACTCTTATTGATCCCACTTGGGTCTTGTAAGTATTGTGGGCCTTATTTTTCTCTTTTTTTTTTTTTTTTAACCAGTTTTCATTGTCGAATGCTTTCCCCATGTCAACAGAACCTATAACCGTGCTTGATTTTTCTTGAGCCTTACTTTGATATCAACGTCAGAACTGCCTCTCTGGTACCTTTACTTTTCTTAAGGCCATACAGACAATCATCTAATAGATCTTCAATTTTCTTTTCCTTTTTCATTAATCTATTATTCTTATCAACAACTTGGATGCATGATCTGTTAATTCTCGCACTTGCCGGCTCTTTTTGTGTTCGGAACTGTGTGGATGATGTTTTCTGAAAGTGTTAAGGTACGAGGGCAGTTCAATAAGTAATGCAACACATTTTTTTTCTGAAACAGGGGTTGTTTTATTCAGCATTGAAATACACCAGGTTATTCCCCAATCTTTTAGCTACACAACACTATTTTTCAACGTAATCTCCATTCAATGCTACGGCCTTACGCCACCTTGAAATGAGGGCCTGTATGCCTGCACGGTACCATTCCACTGGTCGATGTCGGAGCCAACGTCGTACTGCATCAATAACTTCTTCATCATCCGCGTAGTGCCTCCCTCGGATTGCGTCCTTCATTGGGCCAAACATATGGAAATCCGACGGTGCGAGATCGGGGCTGTAGGGTGCATGAGGAAGAACAGTCCACTGAAGTTTTGTGAGCTACTCTCGGGTGCGAAGACTTGTGTGAGGTCTTGCGTTGTCATGAAGAAGGAGAAGTTCGTTCAGATTTTTGTGCCTACGAACACGCTGAAGTCGTTTCTTCAATTTCCGAAGAGTAGCACAATACACTTCAGAGTTGATCGTTTGACCATGGGGAAGGACATCGAACAGAATAACCCCTTCAGCGTCCCAGAAGACTGTAACCATGACTTTACCGGCTGAGGGTATGGCTTTAAACTTTTTCTTGGTAGGGGAGTGGGTGTGGCGCCACTCCATTGATTGCCGTTTTGTTTCAGGTTCGAAGTGATGAACCCATGTTTCATCGCCTGTAACAATCTTTGACAAGAAATTGTCACCCTCAGCCACATGACGAGCAAGCAATTCCGCACAGATGGTTCTCCTTTGCTCTTTATGGTGTTCGGTTAGACAACGAGGGACCCAGCGGGAACAAACCTTTGAATATCCCAACTGGTGAACAATTGTGACAGCACTACCAACAGAGATGTCAAGTTGAGCACTGAGTTGTTTGATGGTGATCATCTCGAACGAGTGTGTTCGCACGCTCCGCCATTGCTGGAGTCACAGCTGTGCACGGCCGGCCCGCACGCGGGAGATCAGACAGTCTTGCTTGACCTTGCGGCGATGATGACACACGCTTTGCCCAACGACTCACCGTGCTTTTGTCCACTGCCAGATCACCGTAAACATTCTGCAAGCGCCTATGAATATATGAGATGCCCTGGTTTTCCGCCAAAAGAAACTCGATCACTGCCCGTTGTTTGCAACGCACATCCGTTACAGACGCCATTTTAACAGCTCCGTACAGCGCTGCCACCTGTCGGAAGTCAATGAAACTATACGAGACGAAGCGGGAGTGTTTGAAAATATTCCACAAGAAATTTCCGGTTTTTTCAACCAAAATTGGCCGATGAAAAAAAATGCGTTGCATTACTTATTGAACTGCCCTCGTAATTGCCAGTTTCATACATTATATAGTCAACGAGAATAGTCTATTTGTACTCAGTTCCCCCAATTATTCTGCCTTATTTGATCTTAAGTCTTCCAAAGCTCTTTTAAAATCTGATTCTAATACTGTGTTTACCATCCCTATCTTATCGACTTCTGTTTCTTCTTTTTTTTTTATTACTTCATCAGTCTAGTTCTACCCCTCATAGAGAACTTCGTTGTACTCAGTTCACATTTCCGCTCTCTTCTCTGCATTTAACAGAGGAATTTCCATCGCACTCTTGATGTTACCGCATCTGCTTTTAATTTCACCCACGGTTGTTTTGACTTTTCTCTATGGTGAATGAGTCCTCAGACGATTTTTTTTTTTTTCGATTTCTTTCACACTTTTCATGCAGCCATTTTGTTTGAGCATCCCTGAACTTCCTGTTTATTGAATTTCTAAGCGACTCGTATTACTGAGCTTCCCTGAACGGTTCTGTACTTTCTTCTTTCGTCGATGAATTGAAGTATTTCTTCTGTTAAAATGGTTTCTTCGTCGTTACCTTCCTTGCACCTATGTGAGTGCCCTCTTTAGGGATGTCAATTCCTGCCAACTAAGCTGCAGACTGAGCTACTAATTAACGCAATATCAATATCCCCAGAGATATTCAACTGTACCTTTTCATGCTTTAGTATTTCGTTATCTCACTTCATCGTGCATCGATTCCTCCTAACTAGTTTCTTAAAATTCAGCCTACTCTTCATCACTACTAAATTTTGGTCTGAGTTTATATCTGCTTCAGTGCACGTCTTGCAATTCAATATCTTATTTCGGAATCTCTGCCTGACCAAGATGTAATCTAACTGGAATCTTTCCCTATCTCCCGGTCCTTTATAAGTACATCGCCTCCTCTTGTAATTCTTGAACAGAGTATTCACTATTACTAGTTGAAATGTATTGCGACACTCAATTAGTCTCTCTTCTCTCTCATTGCAGCTACGAGGTCCATACCTTCCCATAACGCTTTCTTTCACATTCCAGCCACTCGTGAATATTAGATTTTCATCTGCCTTTACGTTCTCAATCACACGTTCTATTTTGTCATATACTTTCTCTATGTCTTCATATTCAGCTTGCAACGGCGTCATTTGTACGTGAACTGTATTCGTTGGTGTTTGTTTTCTGCCGACGAGAACAACCCTATCGCTGAACTGTTCACACTAACTCACTCTCTGCTCTGCCTTCCTATTCATAACGAATCCTACTCCCCTTACACAATTTTCTGCTTTGATATTACCTGCTTCACTTACCCTAACATATCTAGCATTTCTGTTTTCAGACATTCTAGCTTCGCTGTCACTTTCAGATTTCTGGCATGCGGCTCCCCGACTCGTATTCAATCTTTTCCTCTTGGGAAACTTTGCCTTGACAATCCCCTTCCAGAGATCCGAATGGAATTTTTTGCCAATGGGTGTATCATCATGATACTTTTTTAATTGCAGGCTACATGTCTTGTGGATACATATAATGTCTACAAGGCAGTGGTTTCCATTGCCTTCTGCATTCTCATGCTGTTGAACATTGCTGGTTCTTCCACGTTTTATGGACTTTTTCCCGCCCGAAGACCAAGAGAGTTTCCCGCTCCTCTGTCCTCGACTCCGCCCTCTTTGGCAAGGCCTTTGTCAGAATTAGGGTGACTTCTTATGCTGGATGTCTTCGGTCGCAATTGCTCGTGAAATTTATTCAAAATTTAATGGTTGTCGGGGTTCGAACATGGGAACGAGAACGTTTTGATAACAAGTAAAAAAAAAAAAAAGCTAAACCCGGGTGTATGTCACAGTAAACTGCCGATACCCAGAGATGGAGGGATGGTACTTCCATGTGTGCAAGCTTCTTTATACACATTATAAGCACCGATATGGTCTTCCCTCTCTTAGCCAAGCGACTAAATTCAGGCGTAGTGTACTTATTTTCATTAATCAGTTTTGTGTCGTCTTCAACTCGAAAAGGCAAATGTCCTCAAAATTTACTCATTACATGGAGTGGAGATAGATCCTAAAATTCTGCAAACAAGGAATCCATTGTGGTTACTTAGGCTTTCCCGGCGTAATCAGTCTTGGAGATCTCTTCGGGTTTGCTGCCGGATCCTAAAATCAACTTGACTCGATATTTCGGCGATCGAACTGGTTGCCATCTTCAGGAAAATGCTGCTTCTACTGATGAGTCCCGCTGAGAACTGACGCCAGGTTGCAAATCGACGTCATATATAGGCCACCGTTCAGTACAGGGCGCATGCGCAGCCCATCACGGTTTCTGCTTTCCTGGACAGGGAGTCAAACACTGCTGGCAACGATATATCGCAATCAAGGCCGCACCGAAGAACGTTCAGTTTTGATGCGAGATAATACACTCCTGGAAATGGAAAAAAGAACACATTGACACCGGTGTGTCAGACCCACCATACTTGCTACGGACACTGCGAGAGGGTTGTACAAACAATGATCACATGCACGGCACAGCGGACACACCAGGAACCGCGGTGTTGGCCGTCGAATGGCGCTAGCTGCGCAGCATTTGTGCACCGCCGCCGTCAGTGTCAGCCAGTTTGCCGTGGCATACGGAGCTCCATCGCAGTCTTTAACACTGGTAGCATGCCGCGACAGCGTGGACGTGAACCGTATGTGCAGTTGACGGACTTTGAGCGAGGGCGTATAGTGGGCATGCGGGAGGCCGGGTGGACGTACCGCCGAATTGCTCAACGCGTGGGGCGTGAGGTCTCCACAGTACATCGATGTTGTCGCCAGTGGTCGACGGAAGGTGCACGTGCCCGTCGACCTGGGACCGGACCACAGCGACGCACGGATGCACGCCAAGACCGTAGGATCCTATGCAGTGCCGTAGGGGACCGCACCGCAACTTCCCAGCAAATTAGGGACACTGTTGCTCCTGGAGTATCGGCGAGGACCATTCGCAACCGTCTCCATGAAGCTGGGCTACGGTCCCGCACACCGTTAGGCCGTCTTCCGCTCACGCCCCAACATCGTGCAGCCCGCCTCCAGTGGTGTCGCGACAGGCGTGAATGGAGGGACGAATGGAGACGTGTCGTCTTCAGCGATGAGAGTCGCTTCTGCCTTGGTGCCAATGATGGTCGTATGCGTGTTTGGCGCCGTGCAGGTGAGCGCCACAATCAGGACTGCATACGACCGAGGCACACAGGGCCAACACCCGGCATCATGGTGTGGGGAGCGATCTCCTAACACTGGTTGTACACCACTGGTGATCGTCGATGGGACACTGAATAGTGCACGGTACATCCAAACCGTCATCGAACCCATCGTTCTACCATTCCTAGACCGGCAAGGGAACTTGCTGTTCCAACAGGACAATGCACGTCCGCATGTATCCCGTGCCACCCAACGTGCTCTAGAAGATGTAAGTCAACTACCCTGGCCAGCAAGATCTCCGGATCTGTCCCCCATTGAGCATGTTTGGGACTGGCTGAAACGTCATCTCACGCGTTCTGCACGTCCAGCACGAACGCTGGTCCAACTGAGGCGCCAGGTGGAAATGGCATGGCAAGCCGTTCCACAGGACTACATCCAGCATCTCTACGATCGTCTCCATGGGAGAATAGCAGCCTGCATTGCTGCGAAAGGTGGATATACACTGTACTAGTGCCGACATTGTGCATGCTCTGTTGCCTGTGTCTATGTGCCTGTGGTTCTGTCAGTGTGATCATGTGACGTATCTGACCCCAGGAATGTGTCAATAAAGTTTCCCCTTCCTGGGACAATGAATTCACGGTGTTCTTATTTCAATTTCCAGGAGTGTACATTATTCAAGTTCGACGTGAATTCCTTTGTCGATAAAACAAGCAACATCTTGTCATAACCAAATATACGACCAGCATTAAAGGAAAAAAAAATCTCAGAAGGTAGTTACTTACGCAGGCGGTAAAGCGCTGGGTGCCCTGGCACATCGCTTGAAAATTTAAGCGTATCTGGGCCCTGTTGCCACGGGAGAAACTGCAAGAATCGCCGTACATCAAGTTTAAGTACACTGCATTCTTACGATTTTGGGCGTACGCAAGTAACTTTTGCGTTTATGGATAACAGATTACGACATTAAACTTTCTTTTTAATGGAACTGTTCACGTTTTCCTTCATATTGGAACCACTCTTCAAAGGCGGGTTCAAGGACGTACGACGTGTGGAAATTGATGAAATCGTGAAAAGAAAATGTCGGCGAAAATCACTGTTCAACTGTCAGGAGAAAATTTCCTGAAAATTTCTGCACGAGTTATTAAATGTAAACAAACTCGTACATCGGGTACGGTTCATGTTCTTATCATTATCGCCAACTGAGAAATCTGGCGTCGTCCTGATATTTATTTACAGATGTCACCGAAACTTAGTACGCTTAAAATTTATTTTTGGCTTCCAAAGTTTCTTTGTACACAGTGTTTCAAGCGGTGTGATTGGGAACATGACGAAGAGCTTGTTTACTTCACCTACAGGGGAGGGAGATGGCCATGTGAAAATCAAATGACACGTCCGCAACACGCAACGTCTGACCTTGTACTTTTACTAAGGACGTGGCGCAACATGAGGCCACTTTTGAGGTGAAATGGCAAATTCCTAGTAATAAGCGGAATTCGGGTACAATAACTCCTTCACTTGCTTCAATCCCGTCGTTATTTCCGCTTCTGTGATGTTATCTTGGAGAGAAGTAACTTTAAGCCTCCGTGAATGAAGGCCTCTGAGGAGCGAGATAATATGTGGTGCTCTCGATCACAATTAAGTCGCTGTTGACTTTCGGAAGGAGTTTCCAAAGAGCGAGGTAAAACCTGATGTCATCGAGCCGCAGCAAATCTCGCTTCAGGATCTTCACTAGGTTCTTGACACCACATAGTCCTCAGTATTGTAAGTATCCTGGCATCTACATCTACATCTAAATCCATACTCCGCAAGCCACCTGACGGTGTGTGGCGGAGGGTAAATTGAGCACCTCTATCGGTTCTCCCTTCTATTCCAGTATCGTATTGTTCGTGGAAAGAAGGATTGTCGGTATGCTTCTGTGTGGGCTCTAATCTCTCTGATTTTATCCTCATGGTCTCTTCGCGAGATATGCGTAGGAGGGAGCAATATACTGCTTGACTCTTCGGTGAAGGTATGTTCTCGAAACTTCAACAAAAGCCCGTACAGAGCTACTGAGCGTCACTCCTGCAGAGTCTTCCACTGGAGTTTATCTATCATCTCCGTAACGCTTTCGCGATTACTAAATGATCCTGTAACGAAGCGCGCTACTCTTCGTTGGATCTTCTTTCTCTCTTCTATCAACCCTATCTGGTACGGAGCAGTATTCAAGCAGTGGGCGAACAAGCGTACTGCAACCTACTTCCTTTGTTTTCGGATTGTGTTTCCTTAGGATTCTTCCAATGAATCTCAGTCTGGCATCTGCTTTACCAACGATCAACTTTATATGATTATTCCATTTTAAATCACTCCTAATGCGTACTCCCAGATAATTTATGGAATTAACTGCTTCCAGTTGCTGACCTGCTATACTGTAGCTAAACGATAAGGGATCTATCTTTCTGTATACTCGCAGCACATACACTTGTCTACATTGAGATTCAGTTGCCATTCCCTGCACCATGCGTCAATTCGCTGCAGATCCTCCTGCATTTGTACAATTTTCCATACTCATTAAGGTTCGGTTATTTTCTAGGTATTTTATTTCGTAAACAAAACAGAATCAAAATGTAATGAGTGGGCACCAAAATTACAGAGAAATCTTAATAAATTCGTCTTTTCTAGCAAATAATATAAATAACACCTACAGAAAGAAGCAATTCAGTGTTGTTCAGTTTTTAATACACAAAGCTAATTCAGTAAATCCTTTTAACCTAGCCAATTAAATTCAAGGTCAATTTGTATTCGTAAAGATCAAATTGCAGTGCTTAATTCGGTTAATGACGTAAAATTGCAAAAATACATCTGAGCTGAAAAAGGTAACAGTGCCATCTAATGGTTCTTTCAGAAGCGGCGACATGTTCGCTAATGGAACAGTGACCTGAAACTCAAGAACAAATTTCTTTTATTTCACGTCTGTAATCACAAACTTGTAGATCCTCAGCTTACCGCTTTCGGTCAGTAATGACCATCTTCACATCTGCAGAAAAATATGGGAAAAAGCACTAATACAACTAGTGTATTATCTGCAGCTTCAAACAATAAAATAGACCATGATGAAAAGTATTACTGGCATACGCGTGAAAACTGTGCGCTTTAAATATAACGTGGCAAACCTTTTTTATAAAAAATATGTCCTGGTATACTGAAGCCAAAGTGGTATCGTCAAAGATGTCTTCTGTGTATTCGTCAAAGAAGACTCTTGTATATTCTATTATTTATATATGTGTGACGATACTGTCTCTGACTTTGTGAGTAGCATCTGACGTCACTTTGGCTCCAGTATATTAGAACATGTTTTTTGTAAAAGAGGTATGCCTTGTTATATTAGAAGTGTACAATTTTCACGCGTATACCAGTAATACTTGTCTCATGGCCTATTTTAATGTTTTAAGTTGCAGATGATACACTAGTTGTATTTGTGATCTCCCCATATTTGGCTGCAGATATGAAGATGGTCATTGCTGACCGAAACTGGTGGTCTGAGGACATACATGTTCGTGACGGTAGACGTGAAATAAAAATTTCTTGATTATTTGGCGTACAATACAATGATGATTAAACGTCCGAACTAAATAGATGAGCAGGCAATTTTAGATAAAACTTTTAATTACGCTTTTTTCGTGATCCGATTCTGGTGAAATACGTTGTCCCAAGCAACACTCAAGTTGCCTGTGAAAACGCCATGAAAATTCATTAAGAAGTCTTGGAAATTAGCGAGTTCACAAGATAAACAGGTGCACGCAGCGGTTTACCACTTTTATTACTAGTCTACAATATATTCAAAGTGTTGATCTTGAGCACTGATACATGCTACAAAGCGCACGCCTATAAGATTGATGTTAAGTAAATTCGGAACTACACTCCTGGAAATTGAAATAAGAACACCGTGAATTCATTGTCCCAGGAAGGGGAAACTTTATTGACACAATCCTGGGGTCAGATACGTCACATGATCACACTGACAGAACCACAGGCACATAGACACAGGCAACAGAGCATGCACAATGTCGGCACTAGTACAGTGTATATCCACCTTTCGCAGCAATGCAGGCTGCTATTCTCCCATGGAGACGATCGTAGAGATGCTGGATGTAGTCCTGTGGAACAGCTTGCCATGCCATTTCCACCTGGCGCCTCAGTTGGACCAGCGTTCGTGCTGGACGTGCAGACCGCGTGAGACGACGCTTCATCCAGTCCCAAACATGCTCAATGGGGGACAGATCCGGAGATCTTGCTGGCCAGGGTAGTTGACTTACACCTTCTAGAGCACGATGGGTGGCATGGGATACATGCGGTCGTGCATTCTCCTGTTGGAACAGCAAGTTCCGTTGCCGGTCTAGGAATGGTAGAACGATGGGTTCGATGACGGTTTGGATGTACCGTGCACTATTCAGTGTCCCCTCGACGATCACCAGTGGTGTACGGCCAGTGTAGGAAATCGCTCCCCACACCATGATGCCGGGTGTTGGCCCTGTGTGCCTCGGTCGTATGCAGTCCTGATTGTGGCGCTCACCTGCACGGCGCCAAACACGCATACGACCATCATTGGCACCAAGGCAGAAGCGACTCTCATCGCTGAAGACGACACGTCTCCATTCGTCCCTCCATTCACGCCTGTCGCGACACCACTGGAGGCGGGCTGCACGATGTTGGGGCGTGAGCGGAAGACGGCCTAACGGTGTGCGGGACCGTAGCCCAGCTTCATGGAGACGGTTGCGAATGGTCCTCGCCGATACCCCAGGAGCAACAGTGTCCGTAATTTGCTGGGAAGTGGCGGTGCGGTCCCCTACGGCACTGCGTAGGATCCTACGGTCTTGGCGTGCATCCGTGCGTCGCTGCGGTCCGGTCCCAGGTCGACGGGCACGTGCACCTTCCGCCGACCACTGGCGACAACATCGATGTACTGTGGAGACCTCACGCCCCACGTGTTGAGCAATTCGGCGGTACGTCCACCCGGCCTCCCGCATGCCCACTATACGCCCTCGCTCAAAGTCCGTCAACTGCACATACGGTTCACGTCCACGCTGTCGCGGCATGCTACCAGTGTTAAAGACTGCGGTGGAGCTCCGTATGCCACGGCAAACTGGCTGACACTGACGGCGGCGGTGTACAAATGCTGCGCAGCTAGCGCCATTCGACGGCCAACACCGCGGTTCCTGGTGTGTCCGCTGTGCCGTGCGTGTGATCATTGCTTGTACAGCCCTCTCGCAGTGTCCGGAGCAAGTATGGTGGGTCTGACACACCGATGTCAATGTGTTCTTTTTTCCATTTCCAGGAGTGTATTATGTACTGATCATCCTTCACCCAAGGCTACTTTTAGACTTGATGAAGGAATGGGAACAGCACAGGGTCCTAAATTTAGAAAATCATTGTGCATCTACAAGAGAGCATTTACGAGGTCAAAGGTAGGTACCGTCAGTTTGCTGGAAATGAGAAATATACATTCAACTTTATAATATGGGCAGCCACAGGCTTTGAAATTCATACTAAACTCAACTTGAATAAACCACAAACAGCTGTTAAACGATGATTTATTTACGACCAGTTTCGTTGCGTTAAAGCAGTATCTTAAAGTTGTTAGTAGTGCCACACAGATAAGGTCACAGACCCCCCCCCCCCCCCCGAATATTCGTTCTCACGTAATTCAAGTCTATAAAGAGCGGAGGTCGTCAATAATTAACAAACAGTAGAGCATTGCGCTGAATAGCACAGGGTACGGGCACCTATAGTTGTAACCTGTAGTTGGAAGAATATAGTACTGGAGGCGGTCGGCTGTATACTAAACTGGAGGGGATCGCTGCATGTCCCGCGGCGCTAGTCAGAACTTCTGCAAGACTTATCGTTTATTTGAAGCTTTTGTAGGAAGTAAGGTATGATAAAAGCGACCTTGTACCACTTTAAAAATATTGCTTTCTTCCAAAATTGGTGGCGTGTAACTGAATGCACGATCCATTTTCATAGGTCCTAGGAGCGTTTGTCTGTCAATCTGTGCATGATCGCTTATGGTGCACTGTAGTCCCAGTGCAATACATAGCTTACACAATCATCGTGAATCCAAAATTGAGCTTCCAGTGGGTCGGAATGCATTGGATCTTCTCCACCTACGAGAATTTGGTAGTGGTAGCAAGCTGTTTTGAGCAGGGAGTATTTGCAGAATCGAAGCGTATAGAGCTCAAGGGGAGCGGAATTTTAATCAATGGAACTGCGTGTATCACGATAGGACCAACCTTCCATCTGCCAGCGTCAGTTTCAGGAGTCACACAATTGAATGTTACACAGCCGCAGCTGTACTAGCCAGAAGCCACTTTAGAGTTTTGCCAAGGCAGAATCTGACCTTGTTAAATCAAACTCTGAAGCCAGGTCTGTTGTGATCCGTAAACCAGTTCATTTTAGAGCAAGAGGGGCGCATATCAGCTGAACAGCTGGTGCAGTATGTCGCTCAGTATAGGGAAAGAGAACGGGAAATAATGATCATTTTGAGCTCCTCTGTGCCAAGTCAATTCGCAGCATTAACTTTGTTATGTGTTATTTTCATTCTGATCGGTGGAGAGCCAAGAAAGAGCCAAGCGTAGTCCAAGTCCCAGTGGATTGGATACTGAGGGTATGAGGCGAGTAGGTAAAGGGTTGATCTAGCAGTGGTCGTCCAGTAAGGAATTTTTACGTTTTATTTCATGTCATGAGTTGTATGGGGAACTTGACCACATTTAAGTTTTCTAAAAGTAAGGAAATAAGTCATAGGTGTCGACCCAAACAAGTTAAGAATTAGTTAAAGGTTGACCCGGGGACCGGGTCTTTCTGAAGGGGGGAATAATGTAGCGGCACCACCGTTTGGGATAGGAAAAGTCAGTTTTCGTGCAATATTTCTGAGTGAGCAAGTTACAGCCAGGTGTGGGCCTGTTTACAGTGAGTTACACTCACCAGCAGTTGCGAAGTAAAATAGAGGCCACAGGGGCGTAGAACTGCCGAAAAAAGTACACGCAGCAGCTAGCATAGCGCAAGTCACAGGCAGAAGTGGCCCTCTGGCCAACCAAAGTGTTAAGAGTATGCGACTTGGAGCGGCACGTTTAGCAAAACAGAGGCGCACAGTCGCATATAAATAGGTGCCGGTTCACTAACAAAGCCTTGAAGTGTGGCAGCTCTCCTGGATGGCGGGGCATGTCACACACCGGCTCCTCACAGCAGCAGATGAGGCGCTGGTTCGACCCTCTGAGGCTGACGCAGGGTCTGTGTCCAGCCAGTGGCGGGTCACTCCATGGCTCGCTACCACGGGCAGGCTTCTTGGCTCCCAACACCCACCGGAGACATCCATGGCGACGGCAGCAGATACAGCTGGCGGATCGCTGGCGCTTGTTGTCGCCGTGACCCAAGCTATGCTGGCGAGGACACACGGTGCAGGCCACCTTGCTGTTGTAAGTGGGCGGCACTGAGGCAATGCAGGCTAAAGGCTGCTGAGTCAGCTGCCGGCTCAGCCCCGGCGTCGACATATCAACGCGGCCGTACCAAGGCTGACACATTAGCAGAGCAGTTGATGGGTCGCTGAGGTGGCATCCTCAGCGTTGCAGCACCCAGTGAGCAGACCGAGGGGAACGTGGCACTGTAATTGGAAACAATAAATCACTTGGAAAGCTTGGATGAGTCTTAATACGATGCCTTCTACCTCTTCCTGCTACATTTGGTGTTGATGTTACATTCGGTGTCAGAAGTTGCTACTGCAGTATCTAAAAATGTCAGCAACATACGGTTTGCGAAAGGAGAGCGCGATAACTACAAAAGAGTGTCATGCGGCTTCGAGGAAAGGCAACTGAACACAATAACATTAGACATTCGAAATCTCCGTAGTGATGAGCAACGACTCAGCAGTTTGCATAGACTGTTAGGTCTCAGTCACAGCAGACCTTCCGTGTCTCCACAGCCACTTGCAAGCTATCTCTCACAGTGCCTCACACCCAGCCCTCAACAGCAAGTAATTCACCGTTAGAAAATTATGCTAAAGGTCACCGTCTAAGTCCCAAAACTGATATGTCACAGGGAAAGGAAAGCCTGCAGTGAGAAATACTATGTATAAGCTACCAGTAGATGGTTTTTGGCTTAGTGCCATTATCTACACAGGAAGAAGGGCTGTATTCGATGTCCGGTAACTACCTTCAGCATTATGGTGTATTTTTTGATTAACACTAACACAAAATACCTAAACAAACACTGTTTCACAAGGCTTCTATTTATAAGAAAACAGTACTGTAAAATTGTCCTACCACAAGACAAGAATCTACTAAATACACTATTGGCCATTAAAATTGCTACACCGCGAAGATGACGTGCTACAGAGGCGAAATTTAACAGGCAGGAAGAAGATGCTGTGATATGCAAATGATTAGCTTTACAGACCATTCACACAAGGTTGCCGCCGGTGACGACAACTAAAACGTGCTGACACGAGGAAAGTTTCCAACTGATTTCTCATACACAAACAGCAGTTGACCGGAGTTTCCTGGTGAAACGTTGTTGTCATGCCTCATGTAAGGAGGATAAACGCGTACCATCACCCTTCCGACTTTGATAAAGGTCGGATTGTAGCCTATCGCGAATGCGGTTTATCATATCGTGACACTGCTACTCGCGTTCGTCGAAATCCAACTACTGTTAGCAGAATATCGAATCGGTGGGTTCAGGATGGTAACACGGAACGTCTTGCTGGATCCCAACGGCCTCGTATCACAAGCAGTCGAGATGACAGGCATCTTATCCGCGTGGCTGTAACGGATCGTGCAGCCACGTCTCGATCCCTGAGTCAACAGATGGGGACGTTTGCAAGACAACAACCATCTGCACGAACAGTTCGACGACGTTTGCAGCAGCATGGACTATCAGCTCGGAGACCATGGCTGCGGTTACTCTTTACGCTGCATCACAGACAGGAGCGCCTGCGATGATGTACTGAGCGAAGAACCTGCGTACACGAATGGTAAAACGTCAGTTTTTCGGATGAATCCAGGTTCTGTTTACAGCATCTTGGTGGTCGCATCCGTGTTTGGCGACATCGCGGTGAATGCACATTGGAAACGTGTGTTCGTCATCTCCATAGTGGCGTATCATCCGGTGTGATGGTATAGGGTGTCATTGGTTACACGTCTCGGTCACCTCTTGTTCACATTGACGGCACTTTGGACAGTGGATGTTACATTTCAGATGTGTTACGACCCGTGGCTCTACCCTTCATTCGATCCCTGCCAAACCCTACATTACAGCAGGATAATGCACGAGCGCATGTTGCAGGTCCTGTACGGGCCTTTCTGGATACAGAAAATGTTCGACTGCTGCCGTGGCCAGCACATTCTCCAGATCTCTCGCGTATTGAAAACGTCTGGTCAATGGTGGCCGAGCAACTGGCTCGTCACAATACGCCAGTCACTACTCTTGATGAACTGTGGTATCGTGTTGAAGCTGCATGGGCAGCTGTACCTGTACACGCCATGCAAGCTCTGTTTGACTCAACGCCCAGGCGCATCAATGCCGTTATTACGGCCAGAGGTGGTTGTTCTGGGTACTGATTTCGCAGGATCTATGCAATGTAATCACACGTCATTTCTAGCATAATATATCTGTCCAATGAATACCCGTTTATTATCTGCATTTCTTCTTGGTGTAGCAGTTTTAATGGCTATTAGTGTTGAAGACGCATTGCGAAACAGTACAGAATAACGTAAATAGAAACAGTTCGATAATACGTCCTTTTAGCTTAGAACATAATTAAAACATAAGAAAGGGTAATATAGGGAGGAGATAAGATATCAGTACCATATTTATTTAAACACCAACGCAGCAGAATAGTACATGGGTGACTGACGGAATCACGAGAAACGATACTGACAAAATTTGAACATATAAATTCAACAAGACTCGCGTCCGTCCCTGGTAGCTGAGTGGTAAGTCCGCTGTTAGCAGCGGTGGGGCAAGGTCGTTGTGCCTGTGTCCCCCTGTTAGCGCACCGCGCGCGCGAGTGTTTACAGTTTACCTTCCGCTGCGGCGAGTGTCACGCGAACGTGTCTCGGTAGTGCCATGGCGCACTCGTATCGCAAGTCCACCATTAAGATCACATTTCAAGCGGACTATGCAAGACCTCGAGCACTTGACATTGAACGTTTCATCCGGGAAGAACTACATATTGCACCTCAAGACATCATTGGGATCCACTTTTCTATAACACAAAGTGTCGTCTACATAAAAATGATCAATGACAAGGCGTGCACTGATGTTGTGTGCCGACACGCTCATGGACTTAAATTCAAGCATTCTGATGGTCACGTAGGAACTGTCACGATCGACCACGCTGGATTAGGCCTTCGCACTCTGAGGGTCTTCGAGCTGCCATTCGAAGTCCCGCCAGATGTTGTGATGACAGCTTTCAAACCATACGGCACGGTGCTAAGCCACTTGGCTGAAAAATGGCAAACGTTTGAAACGTATCCCGTCTTAAATGGAGTGCGACAAATTAAGATTGAACTGACGAAGCATGTGCCATCCTATTTAGTAATTGGCGGCTGCAGAGCCATTGTCATGTACGACGGACAACCGCGTACTTGCGCCGACTGTGGCCAGGAAGGACATGTCCGATCGGCCTGCATTCAACGCCGACTGCTTCAGACACCGGTTGGTGAAGTTCCATCCCCGGCGACGCCTACTTCACTCCCCATCACGTATGCAGCGGCTGCAACCGCAACAGCTGTTCCTGCCCAGGATTGTAACACCTTATTGCAGTCTGTGGTCGATGACAGTGTGGCGGACAGCATATCCCCCTCTACGACGTCATCGGCAGCCTTGCCTCAAGACAGTGATCAATTGTGCCACCAAGACGAGCCTAAAGAGAAGATGGAAGTAGAAACTGAAATTGTTCCGACCTCTGCCTTCCTACCAATGGAGACCGCATCAGATGATTGTCGCCCGCACTCTGACACAGAACAACATGTCCGGAAACAACGGTCCCCTCGAAAACGCAAGAAACGGCGCCATACGCCATCCGATGATTGCCTGCTTCGGATGTGTGACCCGGACGAACAATCGGCCTCGGACGACAATCAGGACTCTACCACCACAACTCACCCTTCCCGTCACGATGCTACGGCGGATACAATTTCTGAGCCTCAGTCTGACAACATCACTTCTGCTACTGAACATGCGCGCGAGCGCTCTACTGACAGCACTCATCAACAGTTACCAATTGCTGCATCTGATTCTTGGGCGGATGATGTCGAGGATGAGCCACAGCAACAGGAGGATGCCGGAGGCAGAGACGCTCCCGCGGCTGTACCCGGCACCGAGCAACAACAGTGACTACGGCTGTATCATCGGCCTCTGTGGGGCCGCCCCTGCCGCCCACACCTGGCCTCCTACACAACCCAGTTGACGACCTGGCTGACCAAACGTACCGTCTAGCGACGATTAACATCAACAACATACGTGCCCGACATAAACTAAAGATGCTACAGGACCTGCTCAACGCAGCAGACATCGACATTGCGCTCCTTCAAGAGGTGTATGTCACAGACTTCAAGGGACCCTATGGCTACAAGACTTGGGTCTCACATGCGTCTGCCAATGGCAGTGGTGTGGCGATCCTCCTCCGCGAAGGTATATCCGCAGAAGACGTCGAGTATCTCCCTGACGCCAGAGGCATGGCTCTTACTATCCAAGGAGTCAAACTTATTAACATCTATGCACCGTCAGGATCAGGTCGGCGTCGCGAACGATCCACCTTTTTCGCTCATACAATCACGCCCCTCTTTATGGGCCGTCAGGACGCCTTGATAATGGGAGGGGACTTTAACTGTAGCCAAGCACCTAAGGATCAGTTACCACACCATTCTCCCTGCGCAGAACTTACGACAGTTATAAATAATCTTCAATTGGTGGACTCGTGGGAACATGTTTGTGGCGATCGGCCCGGATTTACTCACTACACCAGCCATTCCTCCAGCCGCATCGACCGGATTTACATCTCGCGCTCCATAGCTGTGGGGACAAGAGCTGCCGAAGTTTGGCCCACAGCCTTTTCTGACCACGAGGCCTACATCTGCGCTATTACCCTCGGCCGCCAGAAGGTATGGCACAGCCGTGGTCTTTGGAAGTTGAACGTCGCCCACCTCGCTTCTCAGGAATGCCGCCGCCTTATAGAGAACACGTGGGACTCATGTAGCCGCCGGCGTGGTACCTACCGGTCTACACTGTCGTGGTGGTTACTCTGCGCCATACCAGCCCTCCGGAAGACCTTGATAGGCTACGGCCGAGATGTTGCAGCATGGAAGAGACATACCATGGACTTTTACTACAGCATCTTAAGGGAATGTACAACACTGCCGTACTCAGTTGCACGGCAGGTGACGGTGAACCGTGCCAAGGCACAGATCATCAGATTAACACGTTGCCACCTTGAGGGTGCGATCGTCAGAGCGCGCACTCAAGACAGAGTGGCCCAGGAGGAACCGTCTATGTACCACGTCATTGCAGAACGACGACGCCGACGCAGGACACTGATCCAAGCTATCACGACGGAAGACGGACGACGCCTTGATACCCAGCGCGACATAGGAAACGCCCTTCATGCTCACTACACTAGGCTATACTCGGAACGTCGACATCCCCCAGAGGTGATCGCCGAAGTCTCTCAACTCACTTATGGCTCGATCTCTCCGACAGCGGCGGCGGATTTGACAGCAGATGTAACGGAAGAGGAAATCATTGAAGCAATACAGGCTGGGGCTGCTCATAAGTCCCCGGGACCTGATGGCCTTCCTCTGGAATTTTACCGGACGTATCGACAATTGCTGGCACCAGCATGGACTGATATTTGCCGCGATCTTATGTCTCCCACGACGCAGATACCTGGGGCCTTCCTAGAAGGACTGATTGTGCCTATACACAAACCACGAGGCGGATCCAGGATCAGTGACTATCGGCCCTTGACCTTACTCAACAGTGACTTGAAGATTTTCACCCGGCTTCTGGCGGCGCGCCTAAAGCGGTCTGTACGATGTGTTGTGTCGCAGGACCAGGCATCGTTAGGTGGTGACCATAATATTCGCACTGCATTGTGCCGATATAGAGATATGATCGCGCTAGCCAAAGCTCGCCAACTGCCAGGAGTTTTGGCCTCACTCGACTTTAGCCAGGCCTTTGACAGAGTCGACCACACATTTTTGATGGAGGTACTGCGACACATGGGGTATCCGGACGTCATAGTTAATGTACTGATGCGTCTCCTCCGCGGCGCGACGTCCAAGGTGTTATATAATGGCCGTCTTACGCCGCCGGTACAGATCCAGCGATCGGTGCGACAAGGCTGCCCTCTTTCGGCGATATTGTACGCCCTCGTCTTGGAACCACTCCTCTGCGGCCTCCGACAACGCCTGACTGGAATATCCCTTGGTGGACACACTTTTTGCTGCACTGCCTATGCGGATGATCTGGTACTCCTTCTTCGCAATAATGACGAAGTTCGTGCAGCACTGGCGTGGGTGGCGACCTACGGCGCGGCATCGGGGAGCCATCTCAATCTCCACAAATCACACGCCCTGTCTATAGGCAGAGGCCTACCCGACGAGAGTGTCGCACCGCTAAGAAACAGTGACACAATCCGCTGTCTTGGCATTGATTTCACATCTGATATGAAGCGTTCAACAGCCATTAACTACAGGCGTTTATTGAATCAGATGAGAGCAGGAATAAGTGACCACCGTCTGCGACATCTAGACCTCCTGCAACGGACACGATACGCTAACGTCTATTTGGCGTCACGTATCCCCCATTTTGCACAGATACTCCCCGTACCACCTACCCTGGCTCACCGCATGTTGGCGGTTTTGGGATCCTTTGTTAATACGGGCATGTTATTTAAGATTCGTTACGAGTCCCTAACCCTCCCGAGGAGCAGAGGGGGTTTAGGCCTTTGTCATGTTCAGAACAGAGCGAAGGCCCTGTTCGTCAGCTGTCACCTGCAACTGTGGCGACGAAGTCCGACGTGCCTCACAAGTCTCTTATTGGAGGCCTTACGACCAATTTCACTCGCACCCCCTGTGATGATATCGGACATCCCAGCACCTTTCTTCTACATTAGCCAGTTCTTCCTTGAATTAAGCTACATCCGCCCCGCACTACTACCCACACGCTTGATGATGACGAGGGCGATATACGCTGCCCTGCAAATGAACAGGACGCCGAATGTGATTGAAAGCAAACACCCCACTACTAAGTGGCGCACTGTGTGGCAGGCAGTGAATGCCACCACCCTTTATACTGACGTGCAATCTGCATGGTACGTAACTGTTAATGGGAAACAGTTGTGCCAGTCCCGCCTACATCACATCCACCTAGCTGATTCACCCTTGTGTGCCACATGCCAAGTGATTGACACGGATGAACATCGTTTCGAATGCGGGTCGGCAAAGGACGTTTGGTATTTGGTGCGTCAGATATTGGCTTTTCTCACACGCACGACTCCCGACAGGATAACTACCCGATCACTACTTTTCCCCGATGAGACTTATTTCCCCAGAGCAAAAACGAACTCTGTGACGTGGATCAGCGGCCACGCTGTTCACTACCTCTTCGGTAATGGCGAAAAGACAGTACCCGATTTTTGGTATTACCTCAACGAACGACATTGTGCGATCGTCAGGAACCCTAAATATAGGCAATATTTTTCTAATTTTCTTTGGAGCGCATTCCATAATCCGCCTCGCAGCTGGATTATCGATGACATGAGAAGATAACCATAGCACCTCTTCCCAATTCCTTTTTTTTTTTTTTTTATGAGATTTGAACAAACAACGGACACAACACAGCAACGAGAAGACAGTCATCGAAAAATTCGCAGCGGGCTATAGTATGGAGCATCCTTTGTCGTAACGGGACGACTTCCTATTATTCTGTTTATGTAGCCGAAGAGGAACGGCCTTCCTTTCATCCATTTGTATAAAATAAAATAACATAAAATAAAAAAAGCAGAAAAACCGACCTTCCAAAATCATTTTTCCCTTTTTTTTCATTTTTGTTAAAGAAAAACGTGGCTAGGATAGCTGAAAAATAATTAATAAAAAAAAAGGGGGTAGCGTCTTAAAATAAAAAAAAAAAGCGGTAGCGTGCGTTGTTTCTTAAAAAAAAAAAAGTGGTCAGCGTGACAGACTGTTAACCCTAAGGGCCCGGGTTCGATTCCAGGCTGTGTCGGAGTTTTTCTCCGCTCAGGGACTGGGTGTTGTGTTGTCCTAATCATCATCATTTCATCCCCATCGACGCGCAAGTCGCCGAAGTGGCGTCAAATTAAAAGACTTGCACCAGGCGAACGGTCTACCCGACGGGAGACCCTCGTCACACGACATTATTATTAACAAGACTCGCAAAGAAAACTTGGTACCAAATTCTGTTCTTTTCAGAAAATACGAATACCGTGTGAGTCGCTCTAGCTGAGAACTATTTCCTGTTTTGAAGCTATGAACGCTGCCCTTGGCGCTGCCGGAAGCGCCGGCCACAACACGTGGTTAACCGCAGGGCCACCTGCGGCCGACGTCCTAATGGCCGCAGCCTCAAAGCGCCGCCGCCACCGCCGCTGGAACCACCACCAGCGCGCTGAATTATCTCTGCGCTAAGAGTTCCCTCACCACCTTTGATCCCTGTGTAAATTATAGAAAACGCTCTTCAACGTGAAAATTTAATGCTTTCGTGGCCTGTTAGTTGATTCTCTTGAGCGCGCAGCCATTTACCGAGTTTCGTATACGCGGTAAACATCAGAATCTTCCATTTTTGGGGGTTTCGTCGCCTGTAGTCAATAACGATATCTAAAACGAAATCCAGTGAAATAAATAATAGTAAGTTTGATCACGATTGTCTATTTACACTTGGGAACTTTCTGTTGTAAAGTCATTATTAAATATATCGTGCTCTTTACTTTTCATTCTCTTCCTGTCGTCCACTACTTATATTCAACGAAAATCTGTCATGTGACTCTGCTTTTGCCTGATGTGTAGCAGTTAGCTGTACAACTCACTGAAAGATACAGGGTGTTTCAAAAAAGACCGGTATATTTGAAACGGCAATAAAAACTAAACGAGCAGCGATAGAAATACACCGTTTGTTGCAATATGCTTGGGACAACAGTACATTTTCCTAACTAAGGTACGAGCATATGGGATTGGTTCCCAAGTATGTGAGTGGCTCGAAGACTTCTTAAGTAATAGAACCCAGTACGTTGTCCTCGATGGTGAGTGTTCATCGGAGGTAAGGGTATCATCTCGAGTGCCCCAGGGAAGTGTAGTAGGTCCGCTGTTGTTTTCTATCTACATACATGATCTTTTGGATAGGGTGGATAGCAATGTGCTGCTGTTTGCTCATGATGCTGTGGTGTACGAGAAGGTGTCGTCGTTGAGTGACTGTAGGAGGATACGAGACTTGAACAGGATTTGTGATTGGTATAAAGAATGGCAGCTAACTGTAAATATAGATAAATGTAAATTAATGTAGACGAAGAGAAAAAAGAATCCCGTAATGTTTGAATACTCCATTAGTAGTGTAGCGCTTGACACAGTCACGTCGATTAAATATTTGGGCGTAGCACTGTAGAGCGATATGAAGTGGGACAAGCGTGTAATGGCAGCTGTGGGGAAGGCGGATAGTCGCCATCGACTCATTGGTAGAATTTTGGGAAGATGTGGTTCATCTGTAAAGAAGACCGCCTGTAAAACACTAATACGACCTATTCTTGGGTACTGCTCGAGCTTTTGAAATCCCATAGATGCAATTCAAAAGCGGGCTGCTAGATTTTTTTACTGATAGATTTGGTCATCACGCGAGTGTTGCGGAAATGCTTCAGGAAATCGGGTGGGAGTCTCTGGAGGAAAGGAGGCGTTATTTTCGTGAATCGCTACTGAGGAAATTTTGAGAACCAGCATTTGAGGCTGACTGCAATACAGTTTTACTGCCGCCAACTTATATTTCGCGTCAAGACCACAAAGATAAGATAAGAGAGATTAGGGCTCGTACAGAGGAATATAGGCAGTCATTTTTCCCTCGTTCTGTTTGGGAGTGGTACAGGGAGAAAGATGCTAGTTGTGGTACGAGGTACCGTTCGCCACGCACCGTATGGTGGATTGCGGAGTACGTATGTAGATGTAGATGTAGATTTAGATGATTTATTAACGTGCTTATAAATTTATGTAATGTAAGTCTCTTAAATAACCTTTCCCGAGTGGCGCCTGTCAAATAATATGTGATTGTTTTGGATAGCTAATAAACCCATTGGAACTGAAATGTTCAGTTTATTGGGTCAGCCCTTCCACCCCTTGGAACAGGGAAGAAAGGTTTCTGCCCTTCAGGCTGAATTAGAACTGGAATATTTTGACTTAGGTAGGTTGGAAGGGAACAGAGACCGAGGGAGCTGGGAGACGCTGAAAAGTAAACATGGGTAAAATGAGAAAATATCACTTCACACTTCATATTCCAGTTAGCAGCCACTTTGATTTCGTACCTGAGGTAGGAGAAGAGCCTCAACCAGAGTTTGAGCAAAATAGCGCGCAACAGACTCGAGCGACTTTAAGGATAAGTCGATAGAAAAGTCATGTAGCAAGAAAAGTGTCTTGCTGTTAGGTAGCGGTCACGAGAGAGGTGTAAGCCAATTGTTACAGGAAAATCAAGGTGTTAAGTACCATGTCATAAGCATCGTCATACCTAGCGCGATGCTTGGCCAGATGGCACAGAACATAGGGACTTTGGATTAGCATCTGAGAATATAGCTTTGAAGGTGACCTGGAGGAAATAGGAGCAGCATGTCTGTGTTGTGTCTGTTGCTTTAATTGGGAATATGCAAATAATTGCCTGCATTTGAATAACATGGGGAAGGAAAAAGTAGCTCAGTATCTTGCAGAAAGTGTAAGGGGGGCCACAAGCACACTGGACAAACTCCCTGTGATCACTGTAGTCAATTGCGCCCATTTTTTAGGTTATCCTCAGGTTAAAAACAGACAGTGCTGAAACATATCCGAGCAGAACAGAACCATATGTAGCATTTTCCAGAAAAATAAAATTAATTACTTTCGTCAGAACATCATAGGGCAGAAAAATAAGATACATGAGTTCCTTCGACGAATAGAAGCGGTGAAAAATTCCTAAGTGGTAGATGTTCTGGGTGGCTTTGAAGACCACGTAACCATAGGGATGGAGAAGTTAAATATGATGGGCTTATAGACTAGCATCTTTTTTTAATATTTTTGTAGAGTTAACACGGAAAAAGGAAGAGTTGCAACATATGTAAAAATTGCTTACAGTGTCAAAAATATTGAAAGAAATAATTCTTGCGTGGATAAAAATCTAGGAGCATGTGCTTGCGAGATGTTACTGCAGAATATTTCTCTGATAATTGTAATAATCTACAGATCCCCTCTAGGAAGCTAGGAGTTATTTGTGAGTAAGCTAGATTCGTTATTGAGGTACAAGTCACACAACAAGAAACAGAGTTTGTGGAAATTATAGTGCAGAGTACTTAAAAGATATGAAGAGGAAAACTAGAATGATTATTTGAGTGTTTCAATCTAATTTCAATAGCCGGTTTTTCTATTTTTGTACTGGAGGAGAGGAGGACTCTGATTGATGACATTGTTGCAGGGAGCGCTGGGGCCGAAACAAGTAACGTGTATCCAGTTCTTAAGGGAATATCTGATGATAGCGCACAATATGGAATCTTACAGCCCTGAGGCAGGTTAACACAAAGCAGTGAGGCTGATTAATGAGAACAGGATACAATATATTAAGAGCAAGTTAAAAGAAGTAGAATGGGTTGAGGTGTGCACAGAAATAGATACTAATGTCAAATCCGGCTTATTCTAAGGTAGATTTGTGTTAATATATGAGAGTTGCTTTCCTAAGAAAATTCCAGAATTTCCATTAAAAAAATGAGCCTTGAATAACTAAGTGAATAAAATCTCATTTAAAGGGAACAGAGAAATTTGTATAAAGGTTAGAGTACGACAAGAATCAGTATTACTTGCATATTACAAAATATACTGCAGTGTTTTAAGGTTTGTAGATTAAAACTATATGAGATATTGTCAAACTGGAGGACAGGACAGCCAGCCAGTGTACAAGATACAACATCAATCAAAGGAAATCGTTATGTGGTGACTGATAATTCACAAGCTGCTAGTAGTTTTAACAATCACTTTTTTAATGTTGCAGCAAAAACAGGATTACTTAGTTGAGTTGAAGAAGCAAGAAAAAATATTAAAATATGTTTCAGTCAACCTTTAAACAGCTTTAAGTAGCACCAACACCACACACTGAAATTAGTAGGGTTATAAAAGTTGTAAAATACAGCACATATGATGTTGATGGAATTTCAGACATAGTTCTGAAAAGCTGTTCATACTTAATATGTTACGTCCCTAGTGATATATGCAACAGTGAATTCATCCAGACAGGTTAAAATGTGAATCTCTTAAACCTCTTCATAAGAAAGATGACATGACAAGCTTAAAGAATTACCTTCCAGTTTCGTTACGGACATCTTTTCCATAATATTAGAAAAAGTAATGCAAGGGTAGTTTCACATGTATGTGGAAAAGATTTCCTTTGCAAATCACAGTTTGAATTCAAACAGGTAGCTCAATTAAGAACGCTATTTATACGTTTACTCATCAAATAGTACAAGCCTTAAATAATAAGACTACGCCAGTTCGAAATTTTTGTGATCTTTTCAAGGCATTTCTTTACATACATCAAGTTACTCTCCTAGAAATGTTTTGTCCAATTGATTTATTTAAGCATAGCTGATCTGAATCATATTTAACAAACAGAACGCAAATGGTAGTACTGAATAATTCAATCAATGTTGGAAGGGTAGAAAATTTTAGTGATTCTGGAGAAATCACAAAGATTGCCCCACAGGGTCCAGTTTTGGGTCCACTCCAATTACTTACATATGTGATGACATTCCACTTAACATTCGACAGGCAGAACTGGTTATTTTTGCAGACCATTCTTGTGTTATAATATCTCGCATTAGAGAAAAAGCAACAGAATGGATGTTAAATGATATTTTCCACATAACTATAAAGTGGTTCTCAGTTAATATACTCTCCTAAATTAAAAAAAAAACATGGCATTAAATTCTGTACAACAAATAGGATCATATTAAAAATTGAAGTAATACATGAACTGGTGTCAGCGAACAATGGAGAATGTACGAAAGTCTTGGGTGCACATTCAGACTTAAACGTCATCTGAAAGAAGCATATTACTTAGCTTTCGAAATAATTAAGTCCATTGACTTCCTCTCTTCGTATAATTTCTGATGCTGGAAACAGATGGATCACCCTCCTGACATACACTCCTGGAAATGGAAAAAAGAACACATTGACACCGGTGTGTCAGACCCACCATACTTGCTCCGGACACTGCGAGAGGGCTGTACAAGCAATGATCACACGCACGGCACAGCGGACACACCAGGAACCGCGGTGTTGGCCGTCGAATGGCGCTAGCTGCGCAGCATTTGTGCACCGCCGCCGTCAGTGTCAGCCAGTTTGCCGTGGCATACGGAGCTCCATCGCAGTCTTTAACACTGGTAGCATGCCGCGACAGCGTGGACGTGAACCGTATGTCCAGTTGACGGACTTTGAGCGAGGGCGTATAGTGGGCATGCGGGAGGCCGGGTGGACGTACCGCCGAATTGCTCAACACGTGGGGCGTGAGGTCTCCACAGTACATCGATGTTGTCGCCAGTGGTCGGCGGAAGGTGCACGTGCCCGTCGACCTGGGACCGGACCGCAGCGACGCACGGATGCACGCCAAGACCGTAGGATCCTACGCAGTGCCGTAGGGGACCGCACCGCCACTTGCCAGCAAATTAGGGACACTGTTGCTCCTGGGGTATCGGCGAGGACCATTCGCAACCGTCTCCATGAAGCTGGGCTACGGTCCCGCACACCGTTAGGCCGTCTTCCGCTCACGCCCCAACATCGTGCAGCCCGCCTCCAGTGGTGTCGCGACAGGCGTGAATGGAGGGACGAATGGAGACGTGTCGTCTTCAGCGATGAGAGTCGCTTCTGCCTTGGTGCCAATGATGGTCGTATGCGTGTTTGGCGCCGTGCAGGTGAGCGCCACAATCAGGACTGCATACGACCGAGGCACACAGGGCCAACACCCGGCATCATGGTGTGGGGAGCGATCTCCTACACTGGCCGTACACCACTGGTGATCGTCCAGGGGACACTGAATAGTGCACGGTACATCCAAACCGTCATCGAACCCATCGTTCTACCATTCCTAGACCGGCAAGGGAACTTGCTGTTCCAACAGGACAATGCACGTCCGCATGTATCCCGTGCCACCCAACGTGCTCTAGAAGGTGTAAGTCAACTACCCTGGCCAGCAAGATCTCCGGATCTGTCCCCCATTGAGCATGTTTGGGACTGGATGAAGCGTCGTCTCACGCGGTCTGCACGTCCAGCACGAAGGCTGGTCCAACTGAGGCGCCAGGTGGAAATGGCACGGCAAGCCGTTCCACAGGACTACATCCAGCATCTCTACGATCGTCTCCATGGGAGAATAGCAACCTGCATTGCTGCGAAAGGTGGATATACACTGTACTAGTGCCGACATTGTGCGTGCTCTGTTGCCTGTGTCTATGTGCCTGTGGTTCTGTCAGTGTGATCATGTGATGTATCTGACCCCAGGAATGTGTCAATAAAGTTTCCCCTTCCTGGGACAATGAATTCACGGTGTTCTTATTTCAATTTCCAGGAGTGTATTTCGTACAAATTTTCTGAATTATTATGCATTAAACTTCTGTGAACGACGCCATTGCCTCCTAGCTAACAGTCGTCATAACTCGAGAGAGCGGCAGTGCCCCTGAGACAGCAGCAAGCATAACAAACGTGATGGTGTTTTCCTGGTAGTCCCACATGCACAAACGCTGTGTACACTACCACAGATGGTGCAGTATGGCACAGAGAAGACACCTAGCAGACCCTTTGCGATGGAGTGCCATAGGAAGACTGAAAGCACGACGTGCACAAACGGATGTGGCCCGATGGATTAATGTGAGTCGTCATGCTGCTTCTCGGATGTGTCGATAGATTTTAGAGATCTAAACTGTATCCAGAAGGCCGAGGCATGGCTGACCACGTGTGACATCAGAAAGAGAGGACCGTTATTTAGCTATAAGGGCGCGACGGTACCGCTTTAGTACTGCTTGGCAGCTGGCATCTGACCAAATGGTGTACAGTGGGCGTCGAAAGAGTGGCACTTATTGTAGGAGACCTGCTGTGTGTGTACCTCTGACGCGTCTTCACTGAAGGGAACTTCCAGAGTGGAATCGTGAACACGCCACTGGGACGATCAAACGGTGAGCCAATGTTCCTTTCACAGAGGAGTCCCGATTTCGTGTGGAGAGTGATTCTCGACGGATTAGTAACCGGCGGGAACGTGAAACTCGTTTTCGGAACCCAAACATTGTGGAAAGAGATCGCCATCGAGGAGGATCCCTAGTGGTGTGGGTAGAAATTATGTTGACCAGTCGAACACCTCTTCATGAAATAATACGCGTGAATCGGCAAGGCTGTCAGGTATCATGGTGAAGTCTTGGGACCTCATATGGATTTGTTTCGAGTACTGTGGACCGAGACTTCGTATTGATGGACGATAATGCTTGACCTCAGAGCACATGTTATTGATGTTTTTCTAGGAAATGGATGATATTGCACACATGGAGTGGCCTGCACACTCTCCCGATTTGAATCCCACTGAACGTGTCTGGGATGCATTTAGGAGACGGGTTTCATCACGTCAGTATAGAACAACCACTCTCCAAGGCCTGAGCAGGTCTTCAGTAAGAATGGACGTTATTGCCTCAATATGAGACTGATGACGTCACATATTGTATGCCTTGTCTTTGTCACGCCTGTATTGCTGCCACAGGTGGTCACACCCCATTAACCAGTTGTCGGAATGTGCATGAAAATCCGTCAAGTTGAAAAAACAAAGAACATTTTTGTCCACCGTTATACCAGGGCTATTCGGAAAGCAGGGTCCGGTCCGGTGCGAAATGGGAAACATAGTGAAAAACTGATGAATTTTTGCACAGACGCATTGAGCACTGTGTCTAGTATGCCCGTCGATCGCATCATGTCGCCCTTTTCAGTTCTGAGCTCACAGTGAGAACGTAAAGATAGCTAGAAAGTAATGTCTTCCGCCAAGTATGAGGGCCTGGTGAAATATTTCGCCTTAAGCTAGGCAATCCACATAACATAACTGTCATGCATTTAATTCTCCAGGCAATTCTCGGTCGCACTCTGCAAGGGCAATGAAGATGCTCCTTCAGCATTTTCGATGGGAAGTGTTTGATCACCGACAATTCAATCCATAATTGGCTACACTGATCTTTGCTCTCATGAATCGCTGGCTATGAGGGCTACATTTTGGCACAGACAGCGAGCTATAGACCAGCGTAGAAAATTGGCGGAAAGCAGACCTTCTATGATGATGGTCTTGGAAATCTGGTGTAACGCTCTACAGATGTCTAAGTCGGAATGGCGACTATGTAGGTCTATAGCTGGAAGTGGTAGTTAACCGTTGCAATAATTTTCTTTCTGTTTGTGCAGTGGTTTCCATTTCGCGACCTATCCGACGTTACTTTCCGAATAGCTCTCATACATATTGCAGTTGATTAATTTCAGTATTCTTCACTTTGTTTCTGCTTTACTACTATCCGTTTACATTGTTCTGTGGAAAAATAAACGCAACCTTGCAAAATTTCAGTGTTTTGCTTTAATTTTGGACACCAGTGCACTTCTATACATAGTTGTGGGACGCTTTACGACATATGACGTCACTTTAACACTGCCAGTGTCTGCTTCCCTCACGTTAGCAGTTTCTTTTCACACTCCTAATTCACTTGCAAATCTTTCGAACAACGTCTAGTGAGTTACTCGATTATGATGTATTCTAGGAATTGCGACCAGAACGGAAAAGATGAGGGATAAGGAAACCTTAACTAGGGATCCTAAAATCCTATTTTCCCCCATCCATGTAAACCGTAATAAGTGATGTACTGGTCGTATGAAAATAGTACATCATTTCCACAGTTCCTTTCGGAAAACGGATGAAAGACGTTATAGACAATACAATAACCCGTACAAGTTTTTCTTTATAAGTGGTGTAATACAAATCACCTTCTATGGGAGAATACACCTCCATTTCAAACAATTCACTGAAGGTGGAATGCCAGCATGAAACTTGTTTAAAGTGGCAAAGGTTACTCATATTACGCTTTGTCGGGGCAAATGTGATTGTACACTACCTTATTAAAACCACCTGGGCACCTCTGTGAAATGCAAAATCGATCACTAGATTTTATGAGAAGCAGACCAACAATATAGAAGGAGGTAGGGCGTATTGTATTATAAGTAGAGAAACAGTAATGGAATTCATTGGTCAGGGGAAAGCGAATTCGAATGGCGACTAGTCGCTGGATGTCACCTAGGAGACAAATGAATCAGGGACATTTCAACCGATCTAAATCCGCCAAAGCCGACTATTGGTGATACCATTGTGTAATAGAAACGCGAAGGAACGATGACAGCCATATGAGGACGAGGCAGAGCTCATAGACGGACAGGGATCGTCGAGTATTGCCGACGGCGGGTGTAAGAAATCGCATGAAATCAGCGGAAGAGTTCCAAAGGAAGAGTTCCAAAGGTGCACCAGCAGTTCAGCAAACACTGTGCGAAGATAGTGCTAAGGTACACTTGGCGAGGTATCAAGGGCGACACCGCTGCGTAGTGGGCGACTGCAAGCGAGTAATTTGGAGTGAGAAATCACGCTGTAGTCTGTGGTAACCAGATGAAGGCTTTCGATTTGGTGAATGCTTGGTGAAATTTACCTACCATCCTGTGTAGTGTCAACAGAAAGTACGGAGGAGATGGTGTTACACTACTGGGTTGTTTCTCGCGGTTAAGTTGTTGTGCCATTATCGCGCTTAAGAAAACTGTTGTTAGGACGAAGAAGGATATATTTTGCAGCATGGTGTACTCCGTTTAGTAGAGCGACGCCTTGGAGATGATGAATCTATCAGCATCACAACGCAGCCTCTGTGAGGCAGTGGTCTGTGGTCAATAGCATTCCTGGTCTGTCCAGAGTCCCAACCTGAGCTCAACGGAACATCTCTTAGATGTTGCCGGATGTGAGGTCCACCAGTTATGCAAAACACCGTTTTTCTCAGTACTCAAACATGTTTCGGCACTACTGTGGCATCATCAGTGGGTTTTCGTTTTTATTTATTCTCTGCAACAACAAGCTTTTTTTACTCAGATGAAAACATCCACTCTTTCTTCTTGCCATATTTTGGAGGGAATATTTTTTCCTCATGGTTCTCGTAGTCTGAAAACACCTGACAGAAATAATTTTCCATTATGAATGTGTAGCTCCCATAATATTTTTGTGTTAGTCTCTGGAAAAAGTATAAAACTTCTGCAGGAATGAATTAATTTTAGGGACTTTTTCCAGAGACTAACACAAAAGTATTTTGCAAGCTACATAATCTTAATGGAAAATGATTTCTGTCAGGTGCTTTCAGACTACAAGAACCACGAGTAAATAATCTTCCCTCAAAAATATGGCAAGAAAAAAGAGTGGATGTTTTCATCTGAGTAGAAACAAAAAAAAAATAGAAAAAGAAAAAAAGCTTAAAAGCTTGTTGTTGCAGAGAATAAGTAAAAACGAAAACCCACTGATAATAGCACAGTGGTGCCGAAACATGTATGGGTACTGAGAAAAACGTTGTTTTGCATAACTGGCGGACCTCAAATCCAACAATTTTAACTGCAAACACGGCCAATACAAGGAACTGCAAATCAAAATGGTGGATACCTCTGAGATGAGTTGAACGCCAGCTTCGCTCCAGACCATGTCGTCTGATTTCGGTTCTTGAGGAAGGCAATGGACTGTATTGCTCCACTGACATTCAGACACCTCACTGAAAGAGTCACCAATCCAATTCAAGCTGCTGTAAGTAGGTGTCAGGGTATTTTTTAATAAGCTAGTGAGTTTCGTTATCAGAGGAACATTCGTTGTTCTATATGGCATACTGCATTCTATTAGTCAAGTATTCTTAGACCCAGTAACATATATACGCTAATATTCGTTAGTAATCTATGATGTCCTAAATTTGTTGAATGCCTGTCGGAAAGGCGGCCGGGGTGGCCGAGCGGTTCTAGTCGCTACAGTCTGAAGCCGCGCGACAGCTACGGTCGAAGGTTCGAATCCTGCCTCGGGCATGGATGTGTGTGATGTCCTTAGGTTGGTTAGGTTTAAGTAGTTCTAAGTTCTAGGGGACTGATGACTTCAGAAGCTAAGTCTCATAGTGCTCAGAGCCATTTGAACCATTTCGCCTTTCGGAAACCGGGGAAAGCGGAACGTGCCTGCTCACCAGTACCTAATAATTTGTAAAAACAGACATAATGTCTTATGGGATAACAGCAATCAGTGATTTTATAATGTTACTTAAAATCCGTCTTGATTGCGAAAAAAATGTTTCTTTTATTATTCATATGACCGGTTTCGGTTCATTCAGAACCATCTTCAGATCTGATATTTCAGTTACAGGAGTAACCCGTCCAAATCCAGCAACTTTCACATGCTACGTCACATAAAAGTTGCTGGATTTGGACGGGTTACTCCTGTAACTGAAATATCAGATCTGAAGATGGTTCTGAATGAACCGAAACCAGTCATATGAATAATAAAAAATTTTTTTTTTCAGTCAAGACGGATTTTAAGTAACGTAACTAATAATTTGTGTTTGTGAAACCTACGCAAAGAAAGCAGTCGTTCCAGTCAGCGGCGGTATGCACTGAGGTGACAAAAGACCCGGGATACCTCCTAATACCGTGTCGGACCACCTTTTACAAGGCATAGAACAGCTTCTCGACGCAGCATGTACTTAGCAAGTTACTGGAACTCCCTTGCAGAAATACTGAGCCAAGCTGTCTCTATAGAAATCCATAATTGCGGAAGTGTCGCCGGTGCAGGATTTTGTCCCTTAATTGATCGATGGGATTCGTGTTGGGCGATCTGGCTCGGCAAATCATTGGCTTGAATTGTCCAGAATGTTCTTCAAACTAATCGTGAACTATTGTGGCCCGGTGACATGGTGCATAGCCATGCACAAAAAAGAAAAAAAATCGTTTTCTGTTGAAAAAGATCTCAGAGTAGACGAACATAGCCATTTCCAGTCAATGAACGGTTCAGTTGGACCAGAGGATACAGTTCGTTCGACATAAACATGGCCCACACCATTGTGGACCCACTAACAGCGTGCACAGTGCCTTGTTGACAACTTGGATCCATAGCTTTGAGCGGACTGCGCCAAACTCAAACCCTACTGATGTTACCAACTGAAATCGGTACTCGTCTCAGCAGTTCACTGTTTCCTAGTCATGTAGAGTCCAAGACATATGATCACGAGGTCAGCAGAGGTGTTGCACACAATGTCGTCCTATTAGCAAAGGCACTCGCGTTGATAGTCTGGTACCATAGTTCGTTAACGTCAGATTTTGCCGCACTGCCTTAGCGGATACCTTCGTCGTACGTACCTCACTGATCTCTGTGTTTATTTCACGCAGTGTTGCTTGTCTGTTAGTACTGACAATTCTGTGCAAACGACGTTGCTCTCGGTCGTAAGTGACGGCAACTACGTTGCCCGTGGTGAGAGCTAATGGGTGGAATTTGGTATTCTCAGCTCACTCTTGACACACTGGATCTCGGAATATTGAATGATTTAACGATTCCCCAAATAGAATGTCACAGAGGCGTAGCTCCAACAATTCCGCGTTATTGCGGTCATAACACACTGGAAAACTGTTCACATGACTCGCCTCAGTACAAATGACAGAATCACCTATGCACTGCCCTGAACACACAATACATACTTCCGTCATTTCTATATATACATGTGGCTGTCCTATGACTCGTTTCTTCAGTGTGGACACTCAAGAAAGGAAGGAATTTATTTCACATTCTGGGCATGAATTTTCACCTTATTTTAAGCTGAAGCGTCTGTCGATCGCGTCTCTAGGGCCGTCAGTGGTTAGTCAAACTTAATCCTGAGTGCGACTTCGTGACGACAATGACTGGCAAAAGGAAAAGAAGCCCTGGCAGTTCTTTTCTTGCTGCCAGCGAATCGCGTTACGGCAGAAAACCTCCCGAGCTCCCAATTGGAAAGCCCGCTCGACGGCGCTTGTCAGGTTTCTTTCCCGGTCGGGCCGGCAGGTGCTAATACTGAGGCGGTGTTTCCCTCCTCCGTTTCCCCCTCTGCGACCGTCCTTTTCCGTGTCTCATGGCCGCCCTGTCAAGGGCACGCTTTCATTTATCCAAACCGAGCGCAAAAACAGTCCGGTGGTCGCACGGTTGGGGATTAAAACAAACCGTCAGCACGCGTCATGGCGCGGAGGGTCAGGCTGTGGCGGCGGAGGGGGGCGTGGCGATCGTTTGTCAGCCGCAGCCGCGAGGGGCGGGAGGCCGTAGGCGGCGGCGCGGCGGGCCGTGCGCCGGAGGCCGGGGGCGGTCGATAGGTGCGGCGAGGCTCGCCGATGCCCCCCACGCGTGTTAACCGCGGGTGCCCGCACAACGTCGGCGCCTCCTGCCCTGCCCTGCGATGCAGTAACGCTGTTGGTGGTGTTCGGGATTCGACTGGAATGGCAGGTACACTGTACCGATTTTAACCCACGGTTAGAGCCTGTTTAGGTGCTCAGCGGAGAGACTGAAAATTACGACCCATTTGCTTACGTCCATCTACTGCTTTCACGACTCATGCCAATGATTTTCCTTTTAGTAACAAACTACCGTACTATATTAATGGAAGAAAAATGCAACATCAAATAGTTTTGAGTCATAATGAATCATAATCGATAGCTGGTAGGCATCTTTGTATACGAGGGCAGTTCAATAAGTAATGCAACACATTTTTTTTCTGAAACAGGGGTTGTTTTATTCAGCATTGAAATACACCAGGTTATTCCCCAATCTTTTAGCTACACAACACTATTTTTCAACGTAATCTCCATTCAATGCTACGGCCTTATGCCACCTTGAAATGAGGGCCTGTATGCCTGCACGGTACCATTCCACTGGTCGATGTCGGAGCCAACGTCGTACTGCATCAATAAGTTCTTCATCATCCGCGTAGTGCCTCCCTCGGATTGCGTCCTTCATTGGGCCAAACATATGGAAATCCGACGGTGCGAGATCGGGGCTGTAGGGTGCATGAGGAAGAACAGTTCACTGAAGTTTTGTGAGCTACTCTCGGGTGCGAAGACTTGTGTGAGGTCTTGCGCTGTCATGAAGAAGGAGAAGTTCGTTCAGATTTTTGTGCCTACGAACACGCTGAAGTCGTTTCTTCAATTTCCGAAGAGTAGCACAATACACTTCAGAGTTGATCGTTTGACCATGGGGAAGGACATCGAACAGAATAACCCCTTCAGCGTTCCAGAAGACTGTAACCATGACTTTACCGGCTGAGGGTATGGCTTTAAACTTTTTCTTGGTAGGGGAGTGGGTGTGGCGCCACTCCATTGATTGCCGTTTTGTTTCAGGTTCGAAGTGATGAACCCATGTTTCATCGCCTGTAACAATCTTTGACAATAAATTGTCACCCTCAGCCACATTACGAGCAAGCAATTCCGCACAGATGGTTCTCCTTTGCTCTTTATGGTGTTCGGTTAGACAACGAGGGACCCAGCGGGAACAAACCTTTGAATATCCCAACTGGTGAACAATTGTGACAGCACTACCATCAGAGATGTCAAGTTGAGCACTGAGTTGTTTGATGGTGATCCGTCGATCATCTCGAACGAGTGTGTTCGCACGCTCCGCCATTGCAGGAGTCACAGCTGTGCACGGCCGGCCCGCACGCGGGAGATCTGACAGTCTTGCTTGACCTTGCGGCGATGATGACACACGCTTTGCCCAACGACTCACCGTGCTTTTGTCCACTGCCAGATCACCGTAGACATTCTGCAAGCGCCTATGAATATCTGAGATGCCCTGGTTTTCCGCCAAAAGAAACTCGATCACTGCCCGTTGTTTGCAACGCACATCCGTTACAGACGCCATTTTAACAGCTCCGTACAGCGCTGCCACCTGTCGGAAGTCAATGAAACTATACGAGACGAAGCGGGAATGTTTGAAAATATTCCACAAGAAATTTCCGGTTTTTTCAACCAAAATTGGCCGAGAAAAACAATGTGTTGCATTACTTATTGAACTGCTCTCGTATCTGAAATGTGATGTCTTTTCACATATCGCGCTAGTCGCACAAGAATGGCGTTAATAACGCCACTATGAGGACACAGATCAGGTTTGCCTTAAATACACAATGTAACGGTCGTGAGCGTTAGTTAGCAATGTGATTGGACGTGGTGAGTGGAAGGTGGTCAAGAATTCCTTTTAAGGCCGCAAAAACGCCATTATCAACACCACGCAACAAGGTCGTGCAATAAAGCTGGATGTTCCCTTGCGATGTTGCGGAAAGACTTGGCACGAATTTAGTCACTGTACTTGATTGCTGGCGGTGGTGGTCACGAAAATGTACGGTCGATAGAAGATTGTTCAAATGGCTCTGAGCACTATGCGACTTAACTGCTGAGGTCATCAGTCGCCTAGAACTTAGAACTAAGTAAACCTAACTAACCTAAGGACATCACACACATCCATGCCCGAGGCAGGATTCGAACCTGCGACCGTAGCGGTCACGCGGTTCCAAACTGAAGCGCTAGAACCGCAAGGCCACACCGGCTGGCTCGATAGAAGACCGGGTCCCGAACGAACATGTGGCAGCACTGAGAGGGAAGATCATAATTTTCGGAGTATGGCTCAGGCGCGTAGCACTGCATCTGCAACAGCAATCTAAGCAACAGCTAGCGCTACAGTGACACAACAAACCGTTAAAAATCGGTTACTGCAAGAACAGCTCAGAGCCAGCTCCTTGTAGCGTGCTCACCACTGACCCCGAAACAGCTCTATTAGTGAGCGTCAAGCGAGAGATCATTGGAGAGCAGCGTGCAATTCCCTTGTATTTGCTAATGGAAACGGCTTCTTCCTCTGAGCCAGTCATGGCCTTATGTTGATTAGAAGGAGGCAAGTTGAGAGCCTGCAACCAGCATGTTCGAGTGCTAGACTCGCTGGACCTACACCTCGTGCTACGGTCCGGGGTGCCATTTCGTATGAAACCAGGAGCACTCACTTGGTTATCCCACGCACGCTCACTGCAAATTTGTACGCCAGTCTGACTATTCGAGCTGGTTGGCTGCCATTCATGGACAGCATTTCAAGGAGAGTTTTCCAACGGGGTAATGCTCGCCCACATAACGCTGTTATACCCCAATATGGTCTACAGAGTGTACGCATGTTACATTGGCCTGCTCGGTCACCAGACCTGTGTCCAATCGAGCACATGGGGCATCATTGGACGACAAATCCTGCGTCATCCAGAACCAGTATTTCCCGTCCCTGCATTGACCGACCAAGGGCAACAGGCATGGAAGCTTGCCCCACAAACTGCCATCACCACCTGTACAACATAATGCATGGATGTTTGCATTGGGTTAAACCTGTTGTTAATGTGCCAGCATTTCTCATTTTCAATGAGTTAACTTGCATTTATAATTACCAGTGAACTTGAAATGTATTCAGTTAAATATACAGAGTGTTACAAAAAGGTACGGCCAAACTTTCAGGAAACATTCCTCACAAACAAATAAAGAAAAGATGCTATGTGGACATGTGTCCAGAAACGCTTAATTTACATGTTAGAGCTCATTTTAGTTTCGTCAGTATGTACTGTACTTCCTCGATTCACCGCCAGTTGGCCCAATTGAAGGAAGGTAATGTTGCAATTGTGCAATCACGTCATCGACACAGATTTTCTGTGAACGTTTGAGCAGGCATTGTTGGTGATGTCTTGATTGGGACCCATGTTCTTCCTCCTACGCTCAATGGAGCAGGTTATCATGATGTCACACGGGATACTCTACCTGTGCTGCTAGAACATGTGCCTTTACAAGTAGGACACAACGTGTGGTTCACGCACCTTGGAGCTCCTGCACATTTCAGTCGAAGTGTTCGTACGCTTCTCAACAACAGGTTCGGTGACCGGTGGATTGGTAGAGGCGGACCAATTCCATGGCCTCCACGCTCTCCTGACCTCAACCCTCTTGACTTTCATTTATGGGGGCATTTGAAAGCTCCTGTCTACGCAACCCCGGTACCAAATGTAGAGACTCGTCGTGCTCGTATTGTGGATGGCTGTGATACAATACGCCATTCTCCAGGGCTGCATCAGCGCATCAGGGATCCCATGCGACGGAGGGTGGATGCATGTATCCTCGCTAACGGAGGACATTTTGAACATTTCCTGTAACAAAGTGTTTGAAGTCACGCTGGTACGTTCTGTTGCTGTGTGTTTCCATTCCATGATTAATGTGATTTGAAGAGAAGTAATAAAATGAGTTCTAACATGGAAAGTAAGCGTTTCCGGACACATGTCCACATAACACATTTTCTTTCTTTGTGTGTGAGGAATGTTTCCTGAAAGTTTGGCCGCACCTTTTTGTAACACCTGTACTACGGGTCAAATAAAGAATAAATAAACTTTTCCTTATTAAATCATTTATTTATAGTCGTTATCACGAGCCATAAATTATAACGTAAAATTAGACAAATGTATACCCAAAATTTCGTTATTCTACATTCATAATTTATTGGTACTGCGTTTTTTCAGTCACTGTATAACTGGACTTAGCTGGCTTCACAGCCAGCACAGCTAACAGCAGTATTTCTCAATAGTGGAAGTGCTCATCAGGAACCACAAAAGACATCAGAACTCCACACCAAATCGCAAACAAGATTTTGTGTGCCTGTTTGACACACAGTTTAATCTGTTAAGAGGTTCAAAACAGAAGACGCTTCACTCAAAATTAATGATTCACATAGTAAACAATGCCCTATTCTCTGCGATATGTTTTTTTTTTTTTTCTTTTCTGAGCGGTGCTACTGGAACAGGGTAAGCTGGAGAATGTACGAGGTGCGACAGTAAAGTAATGAGACTGATGTGAAAAAAAATGTTGCTTACCGTTTTAGTCAACTTCAGTGTTGTCTCCTTCAAAGTAGTTCCCCTTTGATTTCACACACTTTTTTCCAGCGCTTGTGCCGTTGATTGTAACATTTATGGAAATCATCTTCTGTAATATCCTCCAAGACCCTCTTTACAGCACTTCGGGCATCTTGTTTGAAAATGGTGTCCCTTGTCGATGTTTTGACTGTTGGAAATAACAAAAAACTCGCATGTAGCGATATCTGGTGAATAAGGTCGCTGTGGTAGTAATGAAATTTGTTTTGAGGTTAAAAGTTGCTGTACTGAGAGAGCAGTATGGGATGGCGCATTATTGTGATGCAGAATCCAATTATCAGCAATGTTGGCCCAGACACGAAGAACTGTTTTACGAAGTCTTTCAAAAATTTCTTTGTAGCAATTTTGGTTAACTGTTTGTCCAGGAGGCACCCACTCTTTATGAACAATTCCCTTGGAATCAAAAAAAGCACACAAGCTTGCATTTCACTTTCGACTTTGACATGTGAGCATTCTTTGGTCTGGGTGAACGCTTTGAGCACCATTGCTAACTTTGGCGTTTTGTCTCTGGATCGTACTGAAACAACCAACTTTCATCACCAGTGATAACACGGCTCAACAATTCTGGACTGATTTCCGTTTGCTCTAATAGATCGGTTTCCACATTTTTCCGTGTTTCTCGCTGATGTGATGTGAGATTTTTGGGGACCATTTTTGCACAAATCTTTCTAATACCAAGATCTTCAGTTATTATTAGACGAACCGTTTCTCGATTGATGTTTAGTTCTTCTGCAATTATTTTAACGAATAATCTTCGATCAGATCGTAAGAGTTCACGCACCCTGGCCATGTTGACATCCGTCCGTGAGGTTGATGGTCGTCCACTGCGGTCTTCATCTTCAATATTCGTTGTTCCATCATTAAACATTTCATGCCAACGAAAAACTTTAGATCTTGATCTAACCTCTTCTCCAAAAGGCTTGTGAAGCTTACTGTAGGTTGCCGTGCCGTTTTCGCCCAATTTAACGCAAAAAGAAATGGCATACCGTTGCACAATATTATGCAGTTCCATTTCCGTGACGAGAGACACAAACACATGTTAACTCATTACGGCACTTCGCTGGTTAAGAATCATGTCAAGCCGCCGTTGTGTAACCCCAACCATGCTTTCGCAGTTCAACCCCCATTGGGAGGAATTGTATCAGTTTACAGAAAAAGATGGTGTTGCAAAATGTTTAGTATGTCACAAAACTCTGAATTCTTTTAGGAAATTTTATTTGCAGTGACATTATATGTCGTACCACGCGAAAGACTACGGAAGTGGAAAATGTGATGGGCCAGATCGTGCACAGGAAGTTATTAAACTTAAAAGGAAGCTATCCGAAGAAGATCTGGACGACGAAGAAAAATCGACTGAGGCAGCTCTTAGAGTGCTTTTAGCAAAATCCCTGCGCCCCTTCACTGATGGCGATTTAATAAAAGAATGTTTGGTAGTTGCAGCGGAACATTTGTATCCATCTCAAGTTGAACAGTTTCGGATTGTGCCATTACCTAACATGACCATTATGTGTCGCAAACAGGACATGGCAGATGACGTCCAGAGCCAGCATGCAAATATCTGTAAAGATTCTATGGCGTATTCTCTAGCTCTGGACCAAAGTGTTGATATCACTGGAAGAGCGCAGCTTGCCATATTTATTAGAGGTGTTAATAGAGATCTTCAGGTTAGGGAGGAGCTCCTCGATGTAGTAGCCATGAAAACAGTACAACCGGAGGTGATATTTTAAGTAGTATTGAAGAAAGTGTTGTTAAAAATATGATTGTCAGTGGTATTCTTTAGTTTCAGTGTCTACAGACGGTGCACCAGAGATGACAGGGAAAAAAATCAGGTTTCGTTCGATGTTGAAGGACAAAATGCAAAAAGTGACCGTGCCGAATGAAATAAGGGGCGTTCACTGGGTGATCCACCACGAAAACTTATGTGCAAAGAGTATCACTCTAAAAAATGTGATGAGTGTTGTTGTTCGTACAACCAATTATTTAAGAAAGCATGGGCTACAACCCAGGCAATTTAAAAGCTTTCTTGAGGATGTAGAAAGCCAGTATGGTAGCCTGCCTTATTACAGCGAGATCCTCTGGCTTAGTCGTGGCGAATTATTAAATCGATGTTTTTGCCTATTAGATGAGATAAATATGTTCATGGAAATAAATAACATGTGTGTTCCTGAATTGAAGGAACCTTCATGGAAATGTGATCTCGCGTTCTTAGCAGATTTAACTAGCCATCTGAATGCTTTAAACATTTCACTACAAGGTAATGAACTGCTAATTACTCATTTCATAGATCGAATACGAGCCTTTAAAATGAAATTGACACTTTGGGTGAGTCAGCTAGAAACAGGAAATCTAGCTCATTTTCCTAAATTATCATCCATGCAAGATGTTCACAAGGACTGTGAACGTTATTCACATAGTTTAGTTGCCCTTAAGGAAGAATTTGATCAACGCTTTCAAGATCTGACAGCACTAGACAGTGATTTTGATCTGTTCTACTCTCCATATTCAGCGAATATTGAAGAGATTCGTCCTGAGACGCAACTAGATATTATCGACCTGCAGTGTGACAGAGAATACAGAGACAAATTTCAGAACAAGAAAAACATTTTGTAATTCTACAGACACTTCCCTCAGAATAGATTTCCTCGTTTGTACAAACTGGCGGCTACAATAATAACAATGTTCGGTTCCACGTATGTTTGTGAACAACTGTTCTCTGCAATGAAATGTAACAAGGCGCGCCTGAGAAACGCATTGTCTGATCGAAATTTAAACTGCACACTGCGCCTACAATGCACAAGAACAATTACTCCGAACATAGGCCCAATTGTAAAGGGCAAAAAGTACAAGATAACCGAGAATCTCACACTTCAGTGACACCTCTTATTGTGTAACAGTTAACAAATTAATACGAATGTAGAGGCATACACTAAGCTAATAAAATTATGTGGCACGTGTACATTCTCCTTTATTTGTTTCATTTGTCGCAGTTATAATTCGTGAGTGATATCCCTGCAGGTGCCCGCGGATTTACATTGACTGGCGGCAGCTGTTGTGTGCCCCACGTGACTCTCCCCACTCTCCGCTTGGGGGTAGCGTGCTCGCGCTGCTCCGTGCTCGCGCCTTGCTGCTCGCAGCTTGCTCCGCGAGCACCCGCACGTATGTTGTGAAGCCCTAGACCAGAAGCAGTTTATAGACCAAGGTCAAAAATATTGTGCCTACGCAGGCCTGCAGGGTTGCCACATCTTGCTAAGATGTCTCATTACTTCATTGCCGCACCTCGTAAGAGAGAGATAGTGACAGAAATGAAACAGTCATGAAGGACTGTTTCTGGCGTCCAAAGTTCTCTTGATAAGGTCGTGAGGTCGTAGTCCGTAAAAGATCATGTTCAGCACATAATTTTTTCAATGGCAGTGCTGAGCCGGTTACACCAGTTTCCGTTACATGGCCGAAATTAATCACAGCCGTCGGGCGTTGCAACTCCATTGTTGGGTGACAGTCCTGGTTCGCCGCGCCCTTTTTAAAATTTTCCCTTGGCCAGAAGGGATGGTGTTGTAAGTCTTCTTATAACTAGTCTTTGCGACAATGTCGTTATATTCGACACCTCTGAGCAGTGTCCCACCATGTGAGGGCATGCGACACTGCTAATAGTGATGCGTCCATTGCATGGGAACGTTAAGCCCAGCGGCCACCTTGCTGATCTTCGAGAGGAATAGATTTTACACCGGTAACGGATGCTACACTACACAATACGCTACACTACATACGCAACCATAACAGTCACCTACAGTTACCCATAACAATCACCTACACTTAAGCACATAGAATATGGCTGTGGGCACTATGGGACTTAAAAACTGATGTCATCAGTCCCCTACAACTTAAGCCTAAGTAACCTAAGGACGCCACACACATCCATGCCTGAGGCAGGATTCGAACCTGCGATCGTAGCGGTCGCGCGGTTCCAGACTGAAGCGCCTAGAACCGCTCGGCCACATCGGCCGGCTACGCGCACAGGTCTTATATTTCACGAAAGGAAGAACCTGTGGCTGCGAAGGATAGGGAAATCCTCTCCAGTTAGGAGCTGTACCTGAACTTCGGAATCTCTCAGTCATTCATGCCATACGACTTACTTTTAGCTGTATTCAACGAAAAAGATGTTGACTTCCTGATGTTATGCTGCTTTGTCATAATATCGTTCTTCGCCTATGTGCTCCAGAAACTGCTATTGGGTGGCAATGAGTAAAAAGATATTAATTCTTTGTTCGTTCCATCGGTTGAATAGTTGTCGAATAGTTTATGCCATTAGCTAAACATTTAGTTCTGTTACCTTTGCATGTTTCGTAGAAAAGGGTGCCATGATTATGGAATAACAACAAGTATAAAAATCAGAGTTGGAATTAGAGGCTAGTGAAGAGTCACGTGAGAGGAAAATTTAGGCATAGACCATAAAATAACATAATTAGTACTTGTGCAACTGCCCATGCTCTAAATATAAATAAATATCATTTGAAATAATAAAATGTCCAGAAATTTCATTTGTATAAACTCAGGTCATTGGAGATAACTATTGCAATGAAGTCAGAACAGAAAATTTGTTTGCGCCATGTATGAGTTGATACTCTGCGATTTTAAGCTTAATTGACCCAAAATCAAAATTCTTTATGGCACTATTATTCATGTAATGACATAACGTGCAATATCTAACGTTTTAAACGCGAAATTTCTCTCTAGAAAAACGAAACAGAAAATGCCGAGACATGAGACTCGCTGTTTGATGTGCCTGCAGCAAGGAGAGGAAGATGATGCTTATATTGACGGATTGGAACCTTAGAACGAGAAAGAAAATCGTCTGTGATTCTATAAAATGAACTCGTAAGTGACTTCCTCAAACAACGTAAAAACTAAGCCTGAAAGGCCAAACGGTGATTTTCATGCTATTTCCCATCATTGCCCCAACCAGCTCAATATAGTTCCTTGTCCTTGAAAATGAACAGTATCCAACACTTACAAATTGCAAACTAAGAGTTTTGTACAGCTCAATCCACAGATGACAAGATGCCGACATCTGTCATTTGTAGCCTACTTCGATCCACGGCACATAATGAATAGGAAATATAAATTCAATGAAAGGCTGAACCTAAGAATACTACAAAAGTAATATGCAGTGTTTAAAAATGGCTCGTAAAATACGTCATTCCGGAACCACGCGACTACTACAGTCGCAGGTTTGAATCCGGCCTCGGGAATGAATGTGTGTGATGTCCTTAGGTTAGTTAGGTTTAAGTAGTTCTAAGTTACAGGGGACTGATGACCTCAGATATTAAGTCCCATAGTGCCCACAAGGGAACCTCCCCATCGCACCCCCCTCAGATTTAGTTATAAGTTGGCACAGTGGATAGGCCTTGAAACACTGAACACAGATCAATCGAGAAAACAGGAAGAATTTTGTGGAACTAAGAAAAAAATAAGCAAAACATACAAACTGAGTAGTCCATGCGTAAGATAGGCAACATCAAGGGTTGTATAAGCTTAGAAGCGCTGTGGCCCCGTGGTTAGCGTGAACAGCTGCGGGACGGAAGGTTCTTGGTTCAAGTCTTCCTTCGATTAGAAATTTTAATTTTTTTATTTTCAGACAATTATATCTGTCCTTCCGTCCGTCCGTGATTACCATTCCTCCAGGTTGTCCACCTCTTGTGCAACCGTTAGGTGTGTTTGGTTTTCGGCAAGTGAAATACTTTGTGAAAAGATTCTATGATTTTGCGAAGCTGCACAGGTACACAGAGCAGTATTGTTTACGTGATCGTGTGTCATTTATGAAAGTTCAGGCAGTCACACATAATCAACTTCGCTCTCCAAAATTCCAGGACATGTTCAGATTTGCTTGGACGTATGCAGGATTTGACGGTCTACACACGGAAAAATTTGAAAGCGTTAAAAACGTATGTTTTGACCGAGCGCAGGGAAAACTGTGCGACTGTGAAACTGTTGCATTAATTTGTTGTAGTTTATGTAACAAACTCTTATGTTTTCATCACTTTTTTGGGACTGATTATCACATCCACAAGAAAACCTAAATCGGGCAAGGGAGAAGAACCTTTTTATCCATTCGCCAAGTGTACGAGTTAAGTTAGGTAGGTCGACAACATATTCCTGCCATGTGACGCACATGCAGTCACCAGTGTCGTACAGAATATATCAGACGTGTTTCCCTGTGGAGGAATCGGTTGACCTATGACATTGCGATCAAATGTTTTCGGTTCCCATTGGAGAGGCACGTCCTTTCGTCTACTAATCGCACGGTTTTGCGGTGCGGTTGCAAAACAGAGACACTAAACTTTTTAAGGTGAACAGAGACGTCAATGAACGAACGGACAGATCATAACTTTGCGAAAATAAAGGCAGTGAAATTTTCACTCGAGGGAAGACTTGACTTGAACCAAGGACTTCTCGTTCCGCAGCTGCTCACGCTAACCACCGGACCACAGTGCTCCTGAGCTCACAGCATCCTTGATGTTGCCTATCTTGCGCATGAACTACTCAGTTTGTATATTTTGCTTATTTTTTTCATAGTTCCACACAACTTCTTCCTGTTTTCTCGATTGATCTGTGTTCAGTTTTTAAAGGCCTATCCACTATGCCAACTTATAACTAAATCTGAAGGCGGTGCGGTGGGGAGGTTCCCTTGTCAGAGCCATTCGTAAAATACGTCCCGCAGGTTTTTTTTATCATCACTTTTATGACTTGTTTGATGCGGCCCCCCACGAATTCCTCTCTTGTGCCAACCTTCTTCACCTCAGAGTAGCAACTGCAACCTACGTCCTCAATTATTTGTTGGATGTGTCGTAGTCTCTGTTTTCCTCAACAGCTTTTATCTTCTGCAGCTGCCTCTGTTACCGTGGAAGTTATTCTCTGAAGTATTTACAGACGTCGTACGATCATTGTCCTTCTACTTGTCGATGACCCTGTCTCGCCCAGTCTGCGGAGAACCTCCTCATTCCCTACATTATCAGTCCACATAATTTTCAACATTCATCTGAAACGCTTCGATTCCCTTCCGTTCCGGTTTTCCACAGTCCCAGTTTCACTACAGCACAATAATATGCCCCAAACATACATTATCAGAAATTCTTCCTCAAATTAAGGTCTATGTTTGATACTAATACACACCTCTTTGCCAGGAATACCCTTTTCTACAAGTGCTAGTCTGTTGATTATGTTCTCTTTATTCCTTCCATCATCCCTGTGTAACAGATTTCCTTATCTTCGCATATTTCGTGATTCCCAATTGTGATGTTGAGTTTCTCGCTATACTCATTACCGCTACTTCTCCTTATTTTCGTCCTTCTTCGATTTACTGTCAGTACGTTTTCTGTACTAATTAGATTAAGTTCATTAATCATATCCTGCAATTCTTTTTCTCTGTCATTGAAGATAGCAACATATTTAGCTAATCTCTTCATATATATCTTTTCACCTTGAGTTTTAATGGCACTCTTGAACTTTAGTTTGACTTCAGCTATTTTTTCTCCGATGTTTAGACTGAAAAGACGGTACGGAAGACTACACTTCTGTTTTACAACCTTTCAATCCAAACACTTCGTTATTAGTCTTCCAGTCTTAATGCTCCCTCTTGGTTCGTGTACATTATTTATATTGCCCGTCTTTTCCTATAAGTTACCTGTATGTTTCTCTGAATTTTGATCATCTTGCTTACTCGGTCGAACGCTTTTTCCTTGTTGACAAATCGTATGAACGTGTCTTGACTTTTCTTTAGACTGTCGTGCATTATCAACCTCAACGTCAGAGCTGCCTCTCGGGTGTGTTTACCTTTAGAAACGCCAACCTGATCGTCATCTAATACACCGTCAGTTTCCTTTTCCACTCTTCTGCATAAGCTGGTTGTGCGATAAGTCTCGTACTTGGCGGCTCTTGCTATCTTGTAAACTGTGTGGATGGTATATCGCCGAACCCATACATTCTACACACCAACGTGAAGAGTTTTTTTTTTTTTTGCCACTTCCCTAATTATTTTAGAAATTTAATGGAATTTTGTTATCTGTTCCTCCTGCCTTATTTGAGCTTAAGTCTTCCAAAGCTCTTTTAAACTGTGATTTTAATACTAGATCCCCTATCTCTTCCGTGTCGGCTCCTGTTGCTTCTTCTGACACGTCATCGGATGTCCATCCCCCTCATCCAGGCCTACAATGTTCTCTTTCCATTTATCCACTCTCTCCTCTGCATTTAACAATGGGATTCTCACCACACTCTTAATATTACCACCCTTGCTTTTCACCGACGGTTGTTTTGACCTTTCTGTCCTTCCGACAATCATTTCTACCTCGATTTCTTCACTTTCTTTCGTGCAGCTATTTCGCCCTAGCTTCCCTGCGCTTTCTGTTTATTTCATTCCTAAGTGACTTATATTTCTGTATTCCTGAATTTTCCTAAACTTTTGTGTACTTCCTTCTTTTTACAATTTTCCTCTGTTACTGATGATCTCTTTGCAGTTACCTTCCTTGCACCTGCGTTTTCCTTTCCAGCTTCTGTGATTATCGCAATTTATAGTCCCTGAATAAGATGTTGTACAAACGGTTGAGGCTATCTTTCGGTGTATTACTCAAATTCCTGATAACAGGATCTGTGTATAGATGGAGCTGGAGCATTGGAACTTCACTCCAGTTCGAGACTTCCATTATTCACAATAATACTTACCTGTGCACAGCTAGGAAGAATATCGCCAACATAGCAAACCCTGAGAACTCCGTGGGCATTGCACTAGCCGCCTTCGTTGTAGAAGCGTTCGGATCGTAGCTGGTCAACATTAAGAATGCGAACACTCGAGTCTGGTGGAACACGCTACTCTAGTCTTGTTACGTTACCCCGATAACTACAGTTCTGCTGCGCCATCTAGCGCCATGTGTCAGCGCGGGCCTTGCGGCGTGGTCCGCTAAACGTTTTTGTTGGAATCACAGTCGAAGACTGATACAACAGCAACCCAACAAATACTCAGAATTAACAGGACCAACTGACTTTCCGATTACACGCCAGCAGGACCTCTGCACCCACATTTCCTGTGACTATTGCGATTTGTCCCCCATTGTTTGTGCCACTATTTATCACAAAAGGCAGCATATTTTGATTCATCAGCCGTTTTTTGTGCATGTTACGAGCACACGATTTATGTTTCGTACAAGCGAGCGATTCATGAAGACCCTGTGGGCACTTTATATTCTGTACCGTACAATGAAATTTATTCTGATCGAATCAGCTGGAACATACGTTGAATTCCCTCTCCTTCTGTTCTTGGTAGTATCCCATTTGCGGCACTAATACACGCGCCATAAACAGACACACACACACGCACACACACACACACACACACACACACATTCACATTCACATACATAACGCGCGAGTCCCGTTTCCTGCTTACCCACGCTGTTGCCAGCTCTTACACAACAGTATTACTACGTAGTTACAGTTTACCCTGTGTTATAATCACGGAATGTGAAAACAGTAACTGTTATTGTAGGGCGGCAGTGGACGTTTGCATGACCTGCTAGTTTCAGAAGTTAGAAACTGAGCTTGACATTTGCCACGGCTGTTGGCTCGTTCATCGAAACTAAAACGCCTGGTTAAATCCGCAGGACAGAACAGGTAGTTGGAATTGTGGAAAGGGGCCAGAAATGAGCGGCTGTCAGTTACATTCGAACGTATCCTAAACATTACAGCGCAAATTTCCGAGCTTAAATATCGATTGAATATGTCACACAAGCTTATGGCTTAAGGGCACAACCTCTTTAATTTTGAAGACTGCTGAAAGCCCATGATTTAAAACACAACTACAATAAATTTTCAAAAGGCAGAAATTGCAAGGTTTTATCCTTAAATAATATTTCATCTGAAGCTGAAGGACCAAACAGTCTAAGACTTGACAAGTAAGGAATTTTTATTTTAAAATCTTGAAAGCCCAAGCAATGTGACTTAACAATAAGGAATTTTACCTTTAAAATGGCTGAAGGCCCATGATTAAAAACACAGCTGCAATAAATTTTTACAAGGCAGAAAGCCCAAGACTTTATCCTTAATTTTTTTTTTTAATGAGGCTGAAGGCCCAAACAATCTAAGATTTAACAAGTAAGGAATTTAGATTTTAACACGACTGAAGGCCCATGATTTAAAAACACGACTACAATAAATTTTTAAAGGCAGAAGGCCCAAAGCTTTATCCTTAAATAATTTTAAAAAAGGAGGCTAAAAGCCCAAACAATCTAAGACTTAGCAAGTAAGGAATTTTAATTTTAAGATGGCTGAAGGCTCATGATTACAAAACACAACTACAATAAATTTTCAAAAGGCAGAAAACCCAAAGCTGTATCAAAAAATATTTTAAATGAGGCTGAAGGCCCAAACAATTCACCACTTGACAAGTAAGGAACTTTCAGTTTTAAAACGTCTGACGGGCCATTATTTAAAACCCAACTAAAAGCATACAAATTCAAACCATCGGCTATGAGCCATTAAAATATACAGTCAAACACCAATAAGAAAAGTACAGCCAGCGGCGCTCAGAAGTTTCCGGGGGTCGGTCTGCACTTGAAATATTAACGTTCGCTTAGGGGAGAGAGGTAGTCGGCCCATTTATATCCGATCGACTGGTAACCCAACCAAGAGACGGTCAACGGACCTACCAACAAGACGACTAGCTTTACACCCGACCAGTACACAAGGGCCGGCCGGCGTGGCCGAGCGGTTCTAGGCGCTACAGTTTGGAACCGCGCGACCGCTACGGTCGCAGGTTCGAATTCTGCCTCGGGCATGGATGTGTGTGATGTCCTTAGGTTAGTTTGGTGTAAGTAGTTCTAAGTTCTAGGGGACTGATGACCTCATAAGTTAAGTCCCATAGTGCTCAGAGCCATTTCAACCATTTAAAATACACAAGGAACTCCAAAGCCAAAACGTAAAAGGCTTAGCCACCCACAGCCAAATATACAGAAGCTGTCAAAACTACAGATATGTGTTGGACAGCGACAACACGGTAAGGGTAGGACACTGCCTGAATTTTACGTCAGCAGCCAGGGCAGGTAACCAGAACGCTAACAGCCACAAGGCAGAAAATTTCGCTGGTGCGCTTGGACATCAAATAACCAAAATACAGTTAAACTCGACAAGATGGTGGCCCAACTTTCGCCAACTCGAACACTCGCTTTTGCTCACTGGAATACCCCCAACAGCCAACCACGAAAACCAAAGGCACAATGTGAACAGTCTGGCTTCGGTAATTAAATCACCACTCAACTTTGATGTCCTGGGTCGGTGAGCCACGAACCTCGTAGCAATCGGAACAGCTCCCACACACTCCGACACTTCGTAGAGACCGCCAGCGGGCCCAGCCCACTGCGCCGCGCGGAGATTTCCTGGCTGATCCAAACCAACCGACCCACTGCCACACATCGCCTAGCTGGAAACTATAAGCACCAGACCATTGATAGTACAAGGTGCGAATATCGATGCACACTGCTGCTGACACACGTAGAAAGAGGAAAAACCACGGCGTATTGTCAATAACCGCGGTAAACCAAACGCGGAGTAACACTCAAGGTTTAAACCAACGCATCAGCCGGGGCCGGCACGGCTCTGAAACCTCTGCTGATTCTTTCAAAGTCACTGGGATGTATTACGCCAAGAGAACATAATTTCTTGGGAAAAGCAGTACAAAAGAATATTTTATTTGAGTCGGCTATGTCAGGCTGTGAAAGTTATGTTTTTATTTGATTTATAGTCTGACCCACAGAGGTGCCTTAAATCTAAAAGCTCGAAGAACAGGTATCGATTACATTCACATAGTAAGATATATGTTGTAAATGTTTGAAAAGACTGTAATAGCAGAAGAACACTTACTTAATGAGACGAGCTTAATCAAAAGGACAAAGTCATATCAAACACTGTACAGGCAGTACATCAAACAGAGTATAGTTATAACAGACCAAAGTAAGTCACATCAAACACGGTAGAAACAGTAAATCAAACACAGTATAGTCATAGAAAACCGAAGTAACTCACATCAGACACTGTAGAAGCAGTACATAAGATAAAGCGTAGTCATAACAAGCCAAAGTCATATCAAACACTGTGGAAGCGGTACATCAAACACTGTATCGTCATAAGCATTGAACATTCAGTTAAAATTTATGTGCCTAAAGTGTCATAAAATGTACGTCACATCCATCATGTGATCACAAACGCTGACACCATCATCCTCATTCTCAATCAGATAAAAATTCACCAGTCAGTAATATTAAGAACACGTAGAGAAATCGTGGACGAACCCAACGTATCATTAAAACGAAGACTATATTTCTGAACAAGGAACTTTGAGATGTCTGGCACATATCAATTAAGACAGGACGCCTTCATGCATGTTGCTGTACTCACCAATGGATAATTCGCGTAGGTTGTGTAGGAATTTTCCTAGTTCAGCTGTTTAACAGTACGCACTTCAAGTTCCTCTGATACCTTAAAGATACATGTACTCCTTTATGCAAGATTTATAGTTTCTTCCGATTTGCCCATTATTATCGACAGCCGTACACTTAATTCTGACTCGTTAGTTAGCACAATTTGGTGTGACACTTAAGTTTATTCTTGGTTTGTTTCTGATTTTGTCTTATTCTAAATATGTAAAATATTTACATGTTTTTCACATTGACCAAGAGAATGTATTACGAATTCGTCGAGGAAATGTACGTTATTAACGTGGATGTAGGAAAAGGTACACCTTTGATATGGTTAGCATGTATTTCGAAGAAGGACTGAAGGAATCCAGAATAAATTTAGGAGTAGGGAAAAGAATAATATAAAAATTATTTAATCTATATTCGCAGAGATTTGCTTCTAAAAGAAAGTAAGCGGAATTTCGGACTGGTATGGAATGAAGTAGTTAAAACCCGATCTGGTTGAAGGACAAATAAAGGGAAAATGTAACTTACGAGCACTTACAGAATGGAAAAAAAGAGATTACAATTATGATAAACACTGTGATAGAAACGGTAAAATTGCTGTTTTGGGTATGTTATTGCTTCATATGTCTAGATCAAAAAAATCATATAGGAAACAACGTCGTGCAGAGGAAGGTTCTTCAGGCACATTTTTCTTTGTGTAACCGACAGTGAAATTTAGTCTCTAAAACCCGTAAATCTAGGAAAATGGAAATGGCTTAACTGAGCTAGTATCAACCATGAGCTTCCGAAAGTATCGTAAGAATTCAGAAGGTATTTTGTAGTTCAAGTGAACTTATCTGTTAGAACCTAAAATAGAAACCTCAGGTATTACGAGTGTTCCAATACAAAAGTTACACTCAGGCCCTAAAATAAACAAGATGACTGCGTTTTAATGGTCCAACATCACACGACAATAAGTCCTGCGGCTCCGGGTGTTCAAAAAGGAAACCATACACCATGTCAATTCTCACAGGACACATACCTCCCACTGCAAGCAACATTTACTAAATAAACGTCATATAGTCACACATACAACGGGTCGACAAAAACATGGAAACATCGCGGGAAATGCGCGCATGAACATAAATGTGGATGCTAGTCAAGCCTGCAGCTCGCGCTGTTGTGTTTGACCTCGCACGGCTCCTGTGCAGCGTCCTCAAGTGTAAGTCGTAGTCAGAACACAGTTTGTGTAGTTGTGAATGCATAATATCAGAGCTATTGTGTATTGTGTGTGTGTATTGAATCGTGGAACTAGAAACGACGGAGACTCTTCATCCCGCCGAAGCCCTCGGTGGTTCACAACCCCACAGCAGGCCACACAGCAGTCGACCCACCCCACCGCCGCCACACACTGAACCCAGAGTTATTGTGCGGTTTGACCCCTTCACCCCCTGTGTGGTAGAGTGATGATGGTGTACGCTTACATGGAGACAGTGTTTGCACAACAATCGCCGACATATTGTAATTCAGGCGGAATAAGGGGAACCAGCCTAAGACGTGGGGAAAGCACGAAAAGGTGTGGACGGGGCCTAATCAGCTACCGTTGGTTGCACAGTAAACACATACATTTTATTTAAGGAAATAATTTTTTAAAACAATTACTAAAAAAATTGACTGTCACACAAGCTAATCCGACGGCTGAAGTCCTTAATAGGAAAAATTCATATTATTTGTCGGCTGAAGACCACAAGCAATAGGAATAATTTAAACAAAACATTATTTTTAAATAACTGACGCAGTCAGACCAAATTAAAAAAAGGAAAGATCGACAGTGCTCCAAGGATCGACTTGAGAAAAGTCGCTACAGCTGCGTACGCGGTGAGACAGGCTGCCAAGAGTTATGCTCACTTAACAGGATGGCCAACTTAAACGCCGATCTGAACACTCGCAAAATCTACCTAAGATGCGGTAACCAATACCACGATAGAATGACAGTTAACATCGTCAAATGACAAGCATTTAATTGCACAAGTTGGCTCCAGCAAATCCTAGTATGCAGACAGGGTTAGTACCAAACTGCCTATTCAAAATCTGACTAGATGCACATGGAACCGCAAAAGACAGTTCCACAAACAACTCAGATAATGTCGAAACAGTCACTATACAGCATCAAGGCGAACTGCACGTAGACATGAACGTTAAGAACACGGTCGGAAGACCAGATACACGTCGTCCACTGAGACGATCGACCGAACGACCAACCATCGGTCATTGCCGATCAAATCAGGTAAGGGAAACGTCGGAGTATAAAACCGCCAACTAACAGCTTGATGGGACGAGGTCACTTCGATGAACGGACACTCAGGCAAGTGAAAGTTGCACTACTCGAATATAACGATCCATTCAACCTAAACTCGCTGAATCCGGACCTCGACGTGGTCGTGCACTCTCGCGAACACACCCTTCCATCGGGCAGTGCGTATATTGTCAGCTCCCTTGGCGAGTACTGGTGCTGTTGGAATTCACTGCTGCTCCGTCCCTACTCAACTGCACTCCGACAGACGACGACCCGAAAATACTAGAGATCTCTCCAAAGATAATATCAATATCACAGTACTCGCTATCGATAAACACCGCTGCTGCCTCTCACGGGACAGACAAAGCGAGAAAACGTACTGGCGCTAGTGAACGCACTAAGAAAACGAGAGGTCACAATGCGAATACACGACGCCAACCTGTCAACGGCACGAACGCGAGCGGCAGTACGGCTCGCAGCCTTCATTCGCCGAGGTAGGTGGAAAACCGCCTTAAAACCCATCCACAAACTGGCCGGCACACCGCACCGCGACACTAATTAGCCGGGTGGATTCGTGCTGGGGACCGGCACGCCTTCCCGCTCGGGAAGCAGCGCGTTAGACCGCAAGGCTAGCCGGTCGGGCGTACGTCACAGGTGGCTGAACGCGGGTAAACTCTTGGTGCTCGTGTGGTTGGTGCTTCGGTAACCAAAGTAGCCGAAGTTTTTGCATTTCTAGGGGCACCATAACGAAGATTTATACCACATACGAGGAAAGCAGAAACGCGTCATCCCCTCAGTCACAACTCGGGCGAAAATATGTATTGAGTGATCGTGATAGACGGTCACTGAACAGGACTGTGACGAAAATTGTGAGAACAACAGCTGAAGTAGTCAGTGCAGAGCTGCACGTCGAACTCGTGAGCCCTGTCAGCACCAAAACGATACGTAGAGACGTCCATAAGCTGGGAGTTGCGGATTGAACTGGAAATCAAGAACCATAGATTAGTGATACAAATGCTCGTAGCAGAGAAAAGTGGTGCCGAAGTGATGAACCCAGGACTGTGGTGCAATGGAAGAAAATAATTTTGTCTGATGAATCTCGTTTTATGTCGTTTTTCAATTTCTGGCTGGGTTGACGTGCCAACAGTGCAATATGGTGGGGGTTCTGTGATGAGTTGGACAGCCATAACATGGTATTCCATATGCCCCATCGGTACTTCGCAAGGTCGTATTGCTGTAAGGGTTTCTGAGACTGTTTTGGTGAACAGGTGAATCCTATGGTACAGTGAATGTTTCGCGATGGTAATTCTGTGTCCCAAGATGACAGGATCCCAACTCACACAGTTCGCATCATCCAGGACTGGCTTAGCGAGCGTGAGGGTAAAATGTAGCATCTGTCTTAGACACAACAACCATTAGATCTCAATAATACTGAGCCTTTGTGGTCTACTGTGGCGGGAATAGTGCCTGACTGCTATCCAACTCAATGATCGTTAGCAGAGCTGGTCGCTATTCTGCCAGCGTAATTCTGTATGATTCCTGTGAAACCGCCCATGACTTAACATGAGGTGTGACAATATAGTACTGAGACTGATGTGAAAAAAAAAGTTGCTTACCATTGTAGTCAAGTTTAGTGTTGTCTCCTTCAAAGTAGTTCCCTTCTATTGCACACACTTTTTCCAGCGTTTCTGCCACTGATGGTAACATTTATGGAACTCACCTTCTGTAATATCATCCAAGACCCTCGTCACAGCTTTTTGGACGTCTTGTGTTGTTTGATAATAGTGTCCCCTGACCGCCGTTTTGACTCTTGGAAATAGTCGCATGGAGCGATATCTGTTGAATAAGGAGGCTGTGGTAGTACTGAAATTTGTTTTGAGGTTAAAAATTGCTGTACTGAGAGAGCAGTATGGGATAGCGCATTATCGTGATGTAGAATCCAATTATCAGCAATGTTGGCACGGACACGAAGAACTCTTTTACGAAGTCTTTCTAAAATTTCTTTGTAGTAATATTGGTTAACTGTTTGTCCCACTCTTTATGAACAATTCCCTTGGAATCAAAGCAGCACACAAGCATGCATTTCACTTTTGACTTTGACACGCGAGCTTATTTTGGTCTGGGTGATCCCTCTGAGCACCATTGCTAACTTTGGCGTTTTGTCTCTGGATTGTACTGAAAAAACCAACTTTCATCTCCAGTGATAACACGGCTCAACAATTCTCGATTGATTTCTGTTTCCTCTAACATATCGTGTTCCTCGCTGTTGTGATGTAAGATTTTTGGGGACCATTTTTGCACAAATCTTTCTCATACCAAGATCCTCAGTTATTATTTTCACAAATAATCGGCGATCAGGTCGTATGAGTTCACGCTCCCTGGCCAAGTTGACATGCGTCCGTGAAGTTGATGGTCGTCCACTGCGGTCTTCAACATTCGTTCTGCCATCACTAAACATTTCATACCAACGAAAAACTTGTGCTCTTGACAGAACCTCCTCTCCAAAAGCCTTTTGAAGTTTACCATTAGTTGTCGTCGCGTTTTCACCCAATTTAACGCAAAAAGAAATGGCCGTTGCGCAATATTATGCGGTTCCATTCCCGTGACGAGAGACACAAACACGTGTTGACTTATTATAGCACAACTCACGACTGAGCAGTTGCATCGATGTGCCCGCTTGGACTAGAAGCAGCTTATAGACCAAGGTCAAAGATATTGTGCCTATGCAAGATTGCAGGGTTTCCACATCTTGCAAAGAAAATCAGTTTCATTACTTTGTTCTCGCGCCTCATATGTATCCATGTGGACACAACTGGACAGTGTTTTGAATGTCAAAGGTTTCCCTCGCTGCTTTAGACGTGGTAATGTGATTTTCGTGTTTCCATATTTTTGTCCACTCGCAATATTCTCTCAGTATATAAAACGAACCAAAAATCTGTGTACGTTATAAAATCATTTCGAGTCGCTACCTTTCATAATATCTTATCCCTGCGAGCTTTTTAAATTGAATCATTCAGTATTCATAACAACAGTTCTGAAATGGAGTAAATAAAAAGATACGTCAGTCAGGAATGAAGGCAGAACAAAGGCTGGTGTGTACAAAGTTTGATTCAAATCATCTTTTAGGCACGGCAGCAACTTTTTAAGACTCCACCCTCTATGGCTCATTGTCCCTCGACTCCAAGGCTTAAGGTCGGCCAGGGTGGCCGAGCGGTTCTAGGTGCTACAGTCTGGAACCGCGCGACCTCTACGGTCGCAGGTTGGAATCCTGACACGGGCATGGATGTGTGTGATGTCCTTAGGTTAGTTAGATTTAAGTAGTTCTAAGTTCTAGCGGACTGATGACCTCAGAAGTTAAGTCCTATAGTGCTCAGAGCCATTTGAACTATCCAAGGCTTAAGCATCCTCCGTCGATGTTGTACCTTTCCTGGAGTAGTGTGTTCATATGGGTGGCGACTCGGGCATTCTTAACACGTAACAGATTTTCCAAAAACAGTGAACAAAAAATGTTCTGCAAAACGTGGCCCTTATACCATCATTCAGAAATCGTTTTCGACACGTGAATCAAGTTCCACGTGTTACATAATAGCACTTCCAGTAAACGAAATTGGCAAATGTTTGAATAATAGTTACGGATACGTGGTTCCATGGAGCTTCAGCTGTATGCTAGAATTCGTCAACTCTGATGAGTGTTGGTTCAAAATGGTTGAAATGGCTCTGAGGACTATGTGACTTAACTTCTGAGGTCATCTGTCACCTAGAACTTAGAACTACTTAAATCTAACTAACCTAAGGACATCACACACATTCATGCCCGAGGCAGGATTCGAACCTCCGACCGTAGCGGTCGCACGGTTCCGGACTGTTGTGCCTAGAACCGCTAGGCCACTTCAGCCGGCGATGAGTGTTGGTGTGCCATTGTTTCGGCAATCGATGGCCAGGTCTTTTCAGTGGGATACAGGTATGGACAATGTGCTGTATAGTCAGCAGCGCGAGCAATATGTGTTATTCCATTATTTTCTTCAAAGAGGTCACGGAAACCTCGAGGACGGGGTAACCATCCACACGTACACAATTGTTACGCTGTTGCTTGTCAGACTACGCGAGCCAGAGGTGATCGAGAACCAGATAGCACACCATACCTGCACACCAGATTCTGAGTACGGATAAAGATGAATGCAGTCTCACAACGTTCGTTGTCCTTGGCGCCTTCACACATTGAGTTCCAGCAAGCCAGATTAACAGCAATTCAAAGGTTACGATGTCATTCATTATTTGCCAAGTGATTCACGTTCATTAAACATTTTTTTAAAAAAATAACATACTGAAATTCAATGAAATAGTCTTTTAGAAATCAGTAATTCTTAAAACAGTGAGTGGAATGCTTTGAATTCACAGGAGGACAATGGCTTAACCAGTTTAACAACGGCAGCAAAATGATACCAGGCTAACAAATTGGTTTTAATCTCCGACCCAAATTTTTGGAGATGCCAACGGCACTGCCGCAGTGTTAACAGCGGTTCCCGTCAGATCAATGAAGTTAAGAGCTGTCGGGCTGGGATAACACCTGGATGGGTGACCACCCGGTCTGCCGAGCGCTTTTGGCAAGCGGGGTGCACTCAGCCCTTGTGAGGCAAACTCAGGAGCTACTTGATTGAGAAGTAGCCGCTCCGGTCTCGTAAACTGACATACGGCCGGGAGAGCGGTGTGCTGACGACATGCCCCTCCATATCCGCTTCCAGTGACGCTTATGAGCTGAGGAGGACACGGCTGCCGGTCAGCACTACCGGGCCTTCGTAGCCTTCTCGGGAGGAGTTTAGTTCATTTTTTTAAATTTTTGAAGTACAAATGCAACGACTAGCACAAATTTAGTAACAGATAAAATATTTTAAACAATAAAAAATTTCCCAAGCTAATTGAATAGTTTTAGATTACAGACCAAAATGTCTGAATGTCAAATGTAATAGATAAAATTTTTAAACAAGTTTAAGTATCCAAGATAACAGAATTATTTTAAATTACAGACCAAAATTTAACGCGTTTCTTTGAGAGAGCTGACAAATTTAAGCAATACAAGGACCACTAAATGGTCCGGCTGACTACAGAAAACATGATACAGAAAGGGCACGACACCAAAAGTGATTCAAGCCAAAACGCAAAAAATACGCGAACATTGAAAATATTGCGGATCTTACCAACCAGTGAAGAAAAGGTTTAGCTTAAGCAGCAGTCACCGTGCTGTAGAGCTGTTCCACACAGTTTTGCAGCAGCGGCGAATCTCAAATGCCAGCCAAGCAATATCGTGCCGCCTGTGCGCTCACCATTGTTAGCTTGGGCCAATTGCATACATAGACTGCAAGAACAGTAGGTGCAGGGAGCTCGTAAAATAAGCGTCATGTGACAAGAAGATGACTACAAACACCAGCGGCTCAATTAGTTCGATAAAACCCTTTCAGCAAATAGTTACCAAAAAAGAGTAGTCCAGGATAAAAGGCGACTAACAGACTAAAGTAAGAATTTCCAGCCGGCCGGAGTGGCCGTGCGGTTGAAGACGCTACAGTCTGGAGCCGAGCGACCGCTACGGTCGCAGGTTCGAATCCTGCCTCGGGCATGGATGTGTGTGATGTCCTTAGGTTAGTTAGGTTTAATTAGTTCTAAGTTCTAGGCGACTGATGACCTCAGATGTTAAGTCACATAGTGCTCAGAGCCATTTGAACCATTTAAGAATTTCAAGAACAGTTGAATCTAAACACTGGCGAGAACCAAGATTATTTATATTAATATAACGAAGTTACTAACACAGTTTAAGTAAATTTTAAATAACAATTTTGAACTTTCATTCCGGATTGGGATACTGCTTTTGTTAATAAGATAACGCCGGGATGCCAGAACAAGACGGCCTGTAGATCCAAAGACGTTCCCAGAACAGGGTGAGGAATTTCGCCATAGAATACCCGAGGGTGGCAAGACAGAACAATTCACAGCTCTCCAGCACCGCAATCAGTATGCTAATAGAACTGCCCAGATCAGAATCTAAAACATAATTAAAACAGTACAACACTCATAAGTTTTCGTGACAGTGCCAGTAGCACCTGCGGTCATCGTTACAATCCCACCGCTTGCACAGACTGTGACAGTAATAATGTTAGGCACCGTTTGGCAAGGAGAAACATAATCAAATCAAACAGTAAAAAACTATCACCACAATCGTCACTCCCAGTGATCACCACTAAGTTACTTTTCAGCAAAGCAACATCAAACATCGAGGAGGACAAGTTCAAACAGTTTGTATAAGCAATGCAGACCACACTAACGGCGGGACCAGACTTTGCGGAAAGCAGAAATTCACAACTCAGGGAAGAATCACATAGAGCAGGGCAGTAACTATAGAGCCTGCCAACACTGCCACACTATATCACACAAAATGGCTCGACAACGGTGAAGAGGTACCTTTTCAGCGCATCGAAATGAGCTAATCCTAATCAAAGTCGTTCCCGCTGCAACGGCTCCCTCACACCGACCACCGGCGCGGGACAGCACACATTTGTTCCAATCTGTTTCCTTCCTCCTTGTCTCCAGTGCCTGTCCGTTCCACACTCTCTCGCCTCGCAACACATTTCAAATCAGAAGACGCGGCGCAAAAGCGCCGCCTGACGACCAGAGGGAAAACGAATCAGACATTCAATCTACAGACTGTATTCGATAAGAACTGTCACGGCTCGCACGTGTAAATGTTTATCGTGGTGATGTACTCCGAACAGTGACATCTGAAGACACGGAGTGTGCCCAACTTTTGTCCAGTGATGCCCTCGGGTGCCGCAGTGTCTGCGCGCCGCACTCTGCAGCGGTGTCAACGGAAGCTGCAGGAATGGTCACCATGTGTCAGTCCGTACTGCTCCAGACGTCATGACTGCCCGTGTGAATAAATATATTGCTGTAAACATGCCAATTCCCTGACGGCTATACTGTTCTGCACGGTCGAGCAAGTACTGGTCACGTGATTCTACTGTGCTCCCGCATCGCATGAGAAGAAACATCGCCGAATGATAAATCTCATAATTACATAGGCTTCCGCGGCCAGTGCTAAAATGATTAAAATTCTTGTGAGTGTTGTAACAGTCACTGTATAAAATATATAATATTTTAAAATAAATAAACTACAAAATCGACGTTTCGGCGGTATGAGAATGGCCTTCCTCAGGGCAAGACCGGTTTAACTGGATGAAACGAGCCTGTAATTATCCACTATCGATGTCAATACGTCATATTTCTGGGTCATTGTTGGCTCTAGTACATAATAGGCTAGTGATGACGAGAAGGAGAGGGTAGGAAGAAGGTCATTCGTATACTAAACACACTCCCGATGGTTAGTACCTGTCTGAAAATCAACCCCTGAAGCGCATGTTTTCCTCCTGGCCTGCTCGGAAATACAGTGACAGTTTCTGCATCGCTGATTGTCTAGGCTGCTGCGTCCGTGTTCGGTGATTCCTTGGCCCCACGACCACCCAATCGGACTTGCGTAGCTTACAGCCAGGACGCCAGTCTTCCAATGATTGATAGCTTCAGTCGCCTCTGGAATTTTGTGTAAGGGCGTCCATGACTCTTCTCCAAGCATACAGGTTGCTGGAACGTGATAGCTTGTCCACAATCACGGTGGTGATTCTCTACCACCGATTTATTCTGCTATTCTAATCGCACGCAAAGTTCATGTATTCTTACGCTTGGGTAAGTGGCCTTCCTGTTTGCTCTGTGTAGATAGCTGTGAACTCCCGACGTACGTGATGTACTGCTCTAGTATTAATGTTGTTAATTGAATCCTTGGTGGAATGTATTCTTTGGCAAATCAAGTGATTTCTGCGGAGAATCCTTCGAAACGTTATTGGTGCAGGACGTTGCCTGGCTGTTCACTGAGGTCTTACACAAGCGCCAAGGCTTCTTTGCCTTCGTGTCTTATTTAATTCCGGCCTGCCTTGGATGCCTTTCTTATGACGTCACTGTCATAGCTGTGGCGTATTGAGATAACGCACAAAAAGTTTGTTACGGTTTGTACCAGAAGCAGTGGTGACGTTCGTCCGCAGTAGGAACATTGCTCGGCGCAAACCAGCCATGCTACCCGCGAGAATCACAAATCACTTCCCCCTGTAGTGGCAGCGCCACCAGCAATACTTAAGTAACGCTCCACGAGCAGAAGTTGTCACTTGCAAGTTGGAGTCAGCCGGCCGAGTCTTGGTAGGGAGTCACTGCAGAACATTCGTCACGTCTTCAAGTCTTTACGTCGTCGAGTGAGATAGAATCAGTGTCCGGTAGACAGACAATGGTTAGTATTTAGTAGAAACAGAACACAAAACAGAATTATCGTGTAGGGACAAAGACGGCATGCCAAGAGATTTAAACTGAGTATTGATAGTTGGGAACTCTTGGTCGAATAGTGCATGAAGATGGAAGATTAGTTTTCTTGCGATATTAGTTGAGAGAGCATTATTTACTTTGTGTTTAAGGAGCAGTAGTTAACGCAGGATTGAGGGGTTAAACCTGCGTTGTACAGTTGCTGTAACCGGCATTAGCAAAGCTGATTGATATTTTACTATACACTGTTCTGTGTTAACTTCATTATGTGTGTGCTACCATGGAACCCAAGTATCCGCTTTACCGGGACACTTTTTTAGCATTTTTCAGCGGTTTCAACGGCATCTGGATTTTCATCAAAGTGGACGCCCTCAGTCCACAACAAAACCCACTAGCGTGAAAGGTGTGGTGTAGCTCCATTTCCTCTTTGATATTATTATTATTATTTTTATAAAATCCATTATAACAGTCAGCTGTTTATTTGTCCCGCTGGTAATCTAACGGTTTCGGTTATTAACCATCATGCAGGAAGTAGAGTACAAGAGATTAGTCAAAAGCAACTTATATGACTACTGGGACAAGTAAACAGCTGATGGTTAAATGCATTTTATAAAATACTTTACAGCTGTTGAACCTCACCTTATGCAGATATTTTTAGTGTCCGGTAGGCACGGGCAGTCAGCGTATATAGGACAGAATACTTCTCAGCAGGGGTTTTGATGGTTCTTCACGTGCAGGTAGCGCTTTGGAAGTGTTCGCGACCTGTACACCTTGTGTGGCAGTGTAAGACATAATTCTATTACCTCCGCGTATAAAAATGGTACGCATCGTCATTTTCAGTTTCGTACATGAGATGTGTGGTCTTACCCAGGCTATTTAGGTGCTGCAGGGAATTTCCTGCCAGTTCGCAATTACGACACGTGTTGGTAGATACACTATATGATCAAAAGTATCCGGACGCCCCCAAAAACATACGTTTTTCATATTAGGTGCATTGTGCTATCACGCCGGTAAATACCAAACGACCCTCGCTTGGTGTAAGGAACGTAAACATTGGACGAGTTAACAGTGGAAAAAATGTTGTGTTAAGTGACGAATCACAGTACACAAAGTGGCGATCCGATGGCAGGGTGGGGGATTGGCGAATGCCCAGTGAACGTCATCTGCCAGCGTGTGTAGTGCCAACATTAAAATTCGGAGACGGTGGAGTTATGGTGTGGTAGTGTTTTTCATAGAGGGGCTTGCACCCCTTGTTGTTTTGCGTGGTACTATTACAGCACAGGCCTACATTGATGTTTTTAAGCACCTTCTTGCTTCCCACTGTTGACCCGCCAGGTTAGCCGAGAGCGCTAGTGCGCTGCTTCCTGGACTCGGGTCCAGCCTGGATGTGGTTTTTAGGCGGTTTTCCACATCCCTCTAGGTGAATACCGGGCTGGTCCCCACGTCCCGCCTCAGTTAGCCGGCTCACAGACATCTGAAACACATCCGCACTTTCCCATGATTTACACTGGACACAGACAGATGGGTACTCTGATTACATCCCGGGGGGTTCGAGATGGCGGCAGGAAGGGCATCCGGTCACCCCTACACATTAACATGCCAAATCCGATTGAACCACGCCAACCCCGCGCACAATGCGGGACCAGGGTGCAAGCGATAGATATATAGATTGCTTCCCACTCTTGACGGACAGTTCGGGGATGGCAGTTGCATATTCCAACACGATCGAGCACCTGTTCATAATGCATGGCTTGTGGCGGAGTGGTTACACGACAATAACATCGCTGTAATGACTGGTCTGCACGGAGTCCTGACGTGAACCCAATAGAACAACTATGGGATGTTTTCGAACGCCGATTTCGTGCCAGGCCTCAACGACCGACATCGATACCTCTTCTCAGTGCAGCACTCCGTCAAGAATGGGCTGCCATTCCCAAGAAACCTTCAGCACCTGACTGAACTCGGAGAGTGGAAGCTGTCATCAAGGCTAAGGGTGGACCAACACCATATTGAATTCCAGCATTACCGGTGGAGGGCGCCACAAACCCGTAAGTCATTTTCAGCCGGGTGTCCGGATACTTTTGATCACATAGTGTGTCTCTCTATCTTAAGCGGGAGAAAACATCGTGTTATAAGAAACAATCAAGATTAAAATGAGACTACTGAATGAGAAACCCACTGTGTATGTGTCCAGAAACGCTTAATTTCCATGTTAGAGCTCATTTTAGTTTCGTCAGTATGTACTGTACTTCCTCGATTCACCGCCAGTTGGCCCAATTGAAGGAAGGTAATGCTGACTTCGGTGCTTGTGTTGACATGCGACTCATTGCTCTACAGCACTAGCGTCAAGCACATCAGTACGTAGCATCAACAGGTTAGTGTTCATGACGAACTGGTTTTGCAGTCAGTGAAATGTTTACGAATGCGGAGATGGCAGATGCCCATTTGATGTAGCCGTGGCGCGGTACGTTTGTATCGGGACAGATTTCCAGAACGAAGGTGTCCCGACAGGAAGACGTTCGAAGCAATAGATCGGCATCTTAGGGAGCACGGAACATTCCAGCCTATGACTCGCGGCTGGGGAAGGCCTAGAACGACGAGGACACCTGCAATGGACGAGGCAATTCTTCCTGCAGTTGACGATAACCCTAATGTCAGCGTCAGAGTAGTTGATGCTGTACAAGGTAACGTTGACCACTTCACTGTATGGGGAGTGCTACGGGAGAACCAGTTGTTTCCGTACCATGTACAGCGTGTGCAGGCACTATCAGCAGCTGATTGGCCTTCACGGGTACACTTCTGCGAATGGTTCATCCAACAATGTGTCAATCCTCATTTCAGTGCAAATGTTCTCTTTACGGATGAGGCTTCATTCCAACGTGATCAAATTGTAAATTTTCACAATCAACATGTGTGGGCTGACGAGAATCCGCACGCAATTGTGCAATCACGTCATCAACACAGATTTTCTGTGAACGTTTGGGCAGGCATTGTTGGTGATGTCTTGATTGGGCCCCATGTTCTTCCACCTACGCTCAATGGAGCACGTTATCATGATTTCATACGGGATATTCTATTTGTGCTGCTTGAACATGTGCCTCTACAAGTACGACACAACATGTGGTTCATGCACGATGGAGCTCCTGCACATTTCAGTCGAAGTGTTCGTACGCTTCTCAACAACAGATTCGGTGACCGATGGATTGGTAGAGGCGGACTAATTCCATGGCCTCCACGCTCTCCTGACCTCAATCCTCTTGCCTTTCATTTATGGTGGCATCTGAAAGCTCTTGTCTACGCAACCCCGGTACCAAATGTAGAGAGTTTTCGTGCTCGTATTGTGGACGGCTGTGATACAATACGCCATTCTCCTGGGCTGCATCAGCGCATCAGGGATTCCATGCGACGGAGGGTGGATGCATGTATCCTCGCTAACGGAGGACATTTTGAAAATGTTCTGTAACAAAGTGTTTGAAGTCACGCTGGTACGTTCTGTTGCTGTGTGTTTCCATTCCATGATTAATGTGATTTGAAGTGAGCTGTAACATGGAAAGTAAGCGTTTCCGGACACATGTCGACATAACATATTTTCTTTCTTTGTGTGTGAGGAATGTTTCCTGAAAGTTTGGCCGTACCTTTTTGTAACACCCTGTATAATGAACGCAGGAGGCGTCATTCTTAAAGTGACGTGCTAATTATCCAAGCCTGTAGTACAGTTCACGTCAGTTTGACGTTTTATAAATACAGACATGGTGGAGTTGCAATTTTACGCAACTAGTGTCTCTAATCTGACGTTGCCTGCCCGCCTACACTTTCGGAGACAACTCCTCCGAGGGAAACATTTCTATTATAGTGAAAAACGTATGCAGAGTATAATCTACAGCGGACTTGGCATTTTGGCCTGTGTGGCCGAGCGGTTCTAGGCGCTTCAGTCTGGAACCGTGCGACCGCTACGGTCGCAGGTTCGAATCCTGCCTCGAGGATAGATGTGTGTGTTGTTCTTAGTTGGGTTTAAGTGGTTCTAAGTTCTATGGGACTGATGACCTCAGATGTTAAGTTCCATAGTGGTCAGAACCATTTGAACCATTTTTGGACTTGGCATTTTGCCTCGTTCCGCAGAGTGGAAACTGCTACGTCACGGTGCTTAGGATTGCAGAGCTGCACAGAGGCTCTGTTTTGGCACCAGATGGGCGCCAGTGATAATGCATGATGTTGCCGGAGAGCGTGATCCGCGGCGGCGTGGGCTGATGTAGGGAAAGTGAGGTGATACCCGCAGCGTGGGCCGGTGCCGAGTGGCTTTTCCGGTAGCGTTGCGTATTGATGAGCCGGCGCGGCTGCCAGCGGTGTGTGCCATCGCGCAGCCGGGTCACGGACTCCGTGTCCCCGGCACGCACGCTTCCGCCGCCTACCAACAGCTCTGTTCTGTACTGGTAGCCAAACTATACGCGCCGAACATCCCGCAAATATAGTGGCACTAAATGCAGCATCCAATTAGCTACATCTTCATCTCTGAAATACATAATATCTTAAATTAATTCATATTTTATTACTCGTGAGCGGTAGCGATAAGGTTTCAGCTATCACCGAGAGGAAATCAAGCTGTTAGTCTTCCTCTCCGTACACTGTCCGCAGAAAGTGACGTGTCCACAAAACATTGGTTTGCGTCAATGTAACTTCATACACACATGGGGGACGTTTAACAGGTAGTGACACAGCAACGTACGGGGTTATAATGACTATGAAGCTTCTTGTTTCATTACTGCTATCTGATCTCGACTCTAATGCGCGAATATACCCCCAGTATCTATTGCATCGGAATAATGTGATAGTTTATCTTATTAATAAAACTCTTATTCCATCAGTAACTTGCTACCTACGGAATTGACAATGCTTTGATTATTGTCTGTTATTAAATATTACATTTATTCATTAAAAAACAGGATGGGCAATTTTCTTAACCTAAATCATTACAATGAAATTAATTCCCTAAACTATCTACCATACCGTTGGCACAATGGAAAAATGGTTCAAATGGCTCTGAGCACTATGGGGCTTAACTTCTGAGGTCATCAGTCCCCTAGAACTTAGAACTACTTAAACGTAACTAACCTAAGGACATCACACACATTCGTGCCCGAGCCAGGATTGGAACCTGCGACCGCAGCGGTCGCGCGGTTCCAGACTGTAGCGCCTAGAACCGATTGGCCACCATGGCCGGCTGGCACCATGGAGACTCTATTCCTAATCGTCCCTTTCCCTAACTTAGTTTGGTAAATACTGGCCACGCAAGTGGTTTTACTGAAGTTCCACCTAGACGGATACAGAATCAGAGAGCTGAAACTAAGAGATAGTGGAACTCGTAAGCACGTTTAATGACAATGCCCTACTTTGCCAGCTGTTTGCTCTAATGTCACCATAATTCCGCACGTAAATTATGTAAGTAGGCTGTTTATGTTTTTATATTGGTAACGCCACGTAGCGCTCTGATGAAAATCATTGGCTGTGCTGTGTGCAGTCGGTGGCTAGTTTGCATTGTTGTCTGCCATTGTAGGTTGGGCAGCTGGATGTTAATAGCGTGTAGCGTTGCGCAGTTGGAGGTGAGCCGCCAGCAGTGGTGGATGTGGGGAGAGAGATGGCGGAGTTTTGAAATTTGTAACACTGGATGTCATGAACTGCTATATATATTATGACTATTAAGGTAAATACGTTGTTTGTTCTCTATTAAAATCTTTCATTTGCTAACTATCCCTATCAGTAGTTAGTGCCTTCCGTAGTTTGAATCTTTTATTTAGCTGGCGTTAGTGGCGCTCGGTGTATTGCAGTAGTTCGAGTAACGAAGATTTTTGTGAGGTAAGTGATTTGTGAAAGGTAAAGGTTAATGTTAGTCAGGGCCATTCTTTTGTAGGGATTATTGAAAGTCAGATTGCGTTGCGCTAAAAATATTGTGTGTCAGTTTAAGCACAGTCCTTTACAATTGTTCAAATGGGACGTTTCAATTACGACAGCCGTCCCAGGCACCAGCGTGGTGTGATGTCGCCTTTCCCCCATGAGAGCTCTTGCAGAGCAGACCCTCAGTGTCCGCCTAGGCACCACAGTCCAGAGTCCCGATCTTCTTGCCGCCAAATTCTGCCGTTACTCGCACATGTATCCATACGCGTTTTTTGGCCAATCAGGAATCTGAATTTTCGTGCGATTCTTGTTGCCACCAAACTTTTCCATCCCTCTGACATGTATTCCTACGCTTTTCGGCCAATCGGGACTCTAAAATTTCGCGCCGATCTCACCTTTCACGGGCGTGCCGTATTTGCGCTCCGTCAGCCGCAGCGGCGGGAAACAGTCCCTCCCTGTCTCGCACGTACGCCCTCTATCTCTTCTTCCACCTGTGAGGTCTCAGTCTCCCCCAGTCTCCCCTGTGGTCACAAGTGCCACTCAACCGACAAAGCAGCCGCCGTGTGAAGCACCTGCCAGCTGCCGGCCACCTTACTTGTTCGGCATCACAAACAAGTCTTTGCTGTGTCCGTCCAATCCACTTTCCCAAACATAAAATGCACGGTTCTAAAATCTTACGCACCAGTATTGAAACGTCCCCTTAGAACATTTATATACGACTGTGCTTAAACTGACACACAATATTTTTTTTAGCGCAAGGCAATCTGACTTTCAGAAATCCCTACAAAGGAATGGCCCTGACTAACATTAACCTATACGTTTCACAAATCACTTACCTCACCAAAAATCTTCGTTACTCGAACTACTGCAATACAGCGAGCCTACTGCAATACAGCGAGCGCCACTACTGCCAGCTTAATAATCATAATATATATAGCAGTTCAATTTCAAAACTCCGCCATCTCTCTCCCCACATCCACCACTGCTGGCGGTTCACCTCCAACTGCGCAACGCTACGCGCTGTTCACATCCAGCTGCCGTTGCCCAACACTACAATGGCAGACAACAATGCAAACTAGCCACAGACTGCACACAGCACAGCCAGTGATTTACATATAGAGCGCTAAGTAACGTTGCCAATAAGAAAACATAAACAGCCTACTTACATAAAGAAAACATAAACAGCCTACTTACATAGCCCCCATGCTCCCCACAAAAAATTTTACAAATTGTTTTGGCCAGTGGCCAATAATGATTTGATAAAATTTTTCATAATTACAATAACAAAGATATCAAATGCACACACTTATTAATACAATGGTGCTCAAAAGCTAAAATTTTCTCACAGTCCATAAAGACAGTCCTGATCATTCATCACAGTAAAACTGCCGTTTCTTTTATCAAAGTCTGAGCAGTAAAAGACAATGCACACGGAAGTAGTGGATGTCCATGCAGTCTTGAAGAAGTAGTGTTGTCCTTCCCACAGAAAGAGAGTGCTGACTCTTGACATGCAGACAGGTAATGGGCCACAACAGAGCAAACCCACAGCAGAGTCAGTCGAAGTTGATGAATATTGGTAGGTAGGTCATCACAGAGTAGACCCACTGTAGTCCTGGTAGAGATTGTGGTATTGGTGGGCCACCAGAGGTGCAGACCCACTGCAGTCCTTGTAGAAATAATGGTATTGGTGGGTCATCAAAGATGCAGACCCACTGTAGTCCTTGTAGAGACAGCCAGCAGCCAACTGTTGCGACTATGCAGGTGCACATTCACCATCGAAGAGTCTTGCGGTGAATATAGCAAGTCCATAAACCACCACTTGTCCACTCACAAAAAAATTGTTTGAAATGTCCTTAGAACCAGCAATGCTGTTATCCAGTCCCTTGCTGAATTATTAACACACGTGCAAACACTATCAGCCCCTGCTTCTCACATATCGTCCACATACTATGACCAACAGAAACGTGTGCAGTGCATGGTATCTAACTTCTGAAGCTTTTGCTGTGTTTGTCTCTGATTTTGTTCCATTGTGTCTAACTTTTGAAGATTTTGTCCCATTTGTTGCATTAATTGTAATAACAATGCATTAGTGTCTGGAATCTGTTCCTCTACGCTTTTCGGCAGTGCATTTGCACCAGCAACATTCAAATTTTGACAAGCAGAAAATGTGTCTTGACTCATTTGAGAAAACGGTGAGAACCCAAAACCTGAGTCTACAGTATTTGCAATATTGTGTTCTGTCATTCCCAATTCCTGAGGCGAGCTGTTGCCGACCGATCGATCGATAATGCTTCCCTGTTTACTACCTGTTTCACTGTCTACACCGTTATTTGACGCCCGCTCCATTTCCCTATGCACAGTTACCAAATTACTACTTTGAATATTAGTTAATTCATTACATGGTGGCGTTAACACAGTGCTTTCGTCTTCACTGTCATTTCTTAGTTTACTTTGGAGCCTAGTGTTACGTTTTTCACACGCCATTATTGTGACAATATTTCACACGACAACACAGAAAAACACAATTTGAAGAGCAAAAATAGGGGAACACATTAACATAGCACTGAAAATAATATCTAGTTAATTGCAAGCGTAGCTTCGAAAAACTTAGTGCAAATCTACATGCATGCCACAACTGTTTTACTGTACAACAATGAAAGGCTGCAACTACAAAGGAGATTCTCTCTACAATTACGCGCTAGCAATAAACAATAGCTACACTAATTACACAAACTACAAGAAAAAAATCAGAAGATTCTAGTGAGGTATCCTAGGCTAAGGGTCGTCATATGAAACGTCCCCTTAGAACATTTATATACGACTGTTCTTAAACTGACACACAATATTTTTTTTTAGCGCAACGCAATCTGACTTTCAGAAATCCCTACAAAGGAATGGCCCTGACTACCATTAACCTATACGTTTCACAAATCACTTACCTCACAAAAATCTTCGTTACTCGAACTACTGCAATACAGCGAGCCTACTGCAATACAGCGAGCGCCACTACTGCCAGCTTAATAATCATAATATATATAGCAGTTCAATTTCAAAACTCCGCCATCTCTCTCCCCACATCCACCACTGCTGGCGGCTCACCTCCAACTGCGCAACGCTACGCGCTGTTCACATCCAGCTGCCGCTGCCCAACACTACAATGGCAGACAACAATGCAAACTAGCCACCGACTGCACACAGCACAGCCAGTGATTTTCATATAGAGCGCTACGTAAGGTTGCCAATAAGAAAACGTAAACAGCCTACTTACATAAAGAAAACATAAACAGCCTACTTACAGGATTAACCTTGATATGTTGATATTAGTATGGCTATCTCTATCCGCGTGGTATTGGTTACATATTATTTACTGAATAAATATCATGTAAGGTTCTAAAATCTGCCACCTTACAACACACAGTTTTTTTCGAACAATTTCAACTGCAAAATGCAGGCTTTGTTGTGGGACGCTGTGGAATATTCCCGCTTCAGCCTCTGTAGTTTCATAAAGTTCTGGTAGGTGGCAGCGCTCTGCATAGCCTTCAAAATAACGTCTGTGTTGGAGATGCGTTCCAAATAGGGAGCTGTCATTGAGTTTCTTTCGGTGGAAAACCAGAGCGTCGCAGATATTCATAGGCGTTTGCAGAATGTCTACGGAGACCTAACAGTAAACGAAAGCACGGTAAGTCGTTGGGCAAGACGTCAGTCATTATCGCAACAAGGTCGCCTTGTAAAGTTTTCGAAGGAATCACTAGACAATTCACTGACATCCAGAAACAGATTGCCCTAATATGCCAATATCGATAATTTTTGAGAGGTGCATATGGGGCCTGCAGACAGCATATTCAGTTGCCGAAACTGGCAGCGAAAACAAAATAAAATAACTTCTCAACCTGCGCGGCTGTTTGGCGAATTTCTTCGTTAAGTATTTGACCACCGCTGCCCCATGTCCACAATGGATAAACAGAGACTCTGATTCGAGAAATTCTTCCAGTCCATCTGTGGCATCAGTAAACCAGTGCTTAATAGTATTAGTTGAAAACAGTCTTGGGTGCAATTTTAGGCCGGCCAGTGTGGCCGTGCGGTTCTAGGCGCTTCAGTCTGGAACCGCGTGACCGCTACGGTCGCAGGTTCGAATCCTGCCTCGGGCATGGATTTGTGTGATGTCGTTAGGTTAGGTTTAAGTAGTTCTTGTAGTTAGGTTAGTTAGGTATAAGTAGTTCTAAGTTCTAGGGAACTGATGACCACATATGTTAAGTCCCCTAGTGCTCAGAGCCATTTGAACCATTTTTGCAATTTTAGTATTTTTAATTATCAACTACGCGTTTCACCTTATTTAGGCATCTTCAGGCTGATCTCAACTTGCTTTTTCTTAGGACGATTCCTTAGACGGTGTAGCTACAGGGCATCGTCGATTACATCAGGCCAACATCGCCTTCGTTGACCTGAATAAAGACTTACTAGATGGACGTGAGAGACTCTAACACATGCATAGCGCGTACACGTTCATAGGAGCAAAAGATGGGACCTAAGTAGTTAGGATCATCAAATACCAAATTAAGATCACGCTAAAGATGCCTAAATAAGGTGAAACGCGTAGTCGATAAATAAAAAAAAACTATAATTGCAACCAAGACTGTTTTCAAGTAACTACTCTGATTAGAGATTATTGACGGATGACAATCGAACACCTTGCTGAGACATTCGTCCAGCAATTTGGGTAGTCAAAGGAGAGTGCTCATTGGGTTTCTCGCTGCCTAATAGAAGACCACAAAAAGCAACGAAGGACCGTCTATGCGGAACTGCTTGTGCGATACGACGCTGATCGTGACAATTGTCGAACATGGCCACCGGCGATGGGTTCGTCACTTCGAACCTGAAACAGAACGGCAATCCATGGGGTGGCACCACATCACCTCTCATCCGTAGAAAATGTTGAAGGTAAAGTAATAGAGACGGTGTTGTGGGATTCTGATGGGGCTCTGAGCACTATGGGACTTAACATCTGAGGTCATCAGTCCCCTAGAACTTAGAACTACTTAAACCTAACTAACCTAAGTACATCACACACATCCATGCCCGAAGCAGGATTCGAACCTGCGACCGTAGCGGTCGCACGGTTCCAGACTGAAGCGCCTAGAACCACTCGGCCACTCCGACCGGCAGATTCTGATGGGGTTCTCCTCATTTATTTCCTCCATTCACAGTGAAACTACAACGATTAACTCTGAGGTTTTGTGCTACCATCATGAAACTGAAAAAAAAAGATTTTAGCGAGTTCGTCGCCATGAAAATGCAAACGGACTTCTCCTTCTTCACGACAACGTAAGGCATCAGCGTGCACAACCGAGAGGGGCTCACAAGCCTTCGTTGCATTTTTCTTCCACCTTCTGCCCGAATATCGCACCTTCCGACATCCATCTGTTTGGCCCAATGAAGGATTCACTCCGCGGGAAGCATTACATCGATGACTGGGAGGTTTTTGGAGCAGCAACATACGTGCTCTTGCGGTAAGGTGGCCTACTGCCGTCGCATTTAACGCAGGTTGCGTTGAAAAATGGGGTTTTGTTGCCAGAAGAGTAGGAAATGGTATGTTTACTTGGTATCCTGAATAAAACTAACCTGGTTCCACAAAAAAAATGGTTCAAATGGCTCTGAGCACTATGGAACTTAACATCCGAGGTCATCAGTCCCCTAGAACTTAGAACTACTTAAACCTAACTAACCTAAGGACATCACACACATCCATGCCCGAGGCAGGATTCGAACCTGCGGCCGCAGCAGTCACGCGGTTACGGACTGAAGCGCCTAGAACCGCTCGGTCACCGCAGCCGGCTGCTTCCAGGAAAGAAATGTGTAGCACTATTTACTGAACACCCCTCGTGCACTACGAGACGCAAACAACTAATGAAATAAACGTTTGCGGACTTCCGAATACGATTAGACTGCTGCTACACAGTTATTCAGTGACAAATCAGTGATCTCCTTAATCGCTTCGGCTTTCCGACCACGCCATGAGAGCCGACCCAAACCTCCATATCTCACTGAGTGTTTACGTTCCGCACTCCCACAATTACTGCGATTCCCGCACACGGAGAAACTTTGTTGCTATTATCACGACATGTCTAGGCATGTAGTACTATTTACGGTGTCTGTGCTTTAGCGATGTACTATGCAATGCATGCATAAAGAGGGAGTACGCCGAAGTTGAAAGAAAAACGTAGGCACAAACAGGCTTATTACGAAGGAACCTTTGGTGACAGAAGAAACCAGTTGACGACAAAAGAAAGATCTACACAAACGTGCACGGAAATTCAGGAGAGCTGAAATACAAGTACTTACGAATGAAACATATAGAAAGTGCATGGAAGGTAAGGAGAAATGGTTTCTTTGAAATGTGAAGTAACAGAAAAAGAAATAATTGTTGTATGGATCGACTTGCCACATAGAAAAGTCGAAACAGCTTTCGGTGAAATTGAAAATTAAGGACGGCAACATTAATAATGCAATGAAATTCCAATTTTAAATGGAGAAGAGAGAGCGGGTAGGTGGAAAGAATACACTGAAGGCCTCCACAGTGGGGAAGACTTTGTAAGTAGGCTGTTTATGTTTTCTTTATGTAAGTAGGCTGTTTATGTTTTCTTTATGTAAGTAGGCTGTTTGTTTTCTTATCGGCAACGTTACATAGCGCTCGGTATGAAAATCACTGGCTGTGCTGTGTGCAGTCTGTAGCTAGTTTGCATTGTTGTCTGCCATTGTAGTGTTGGGCAGCGGCAGCTGGATGTGAACAGCGCGTAGCGTTGCGCAGTTGGAGGTGAGCCGCCAGCAGTGGTGGATGTGGGGAGAGAAATGGCGGAGATTTGAAATTTGTGAATGAACTGCTATATATAATATGACTATTAAGGTAAATACATTGTTTGTTCTCTATTAAAATCTTTCATTTTGCTAACTATGCCTATCAGTAGTTAGTGCCTTCCGTAGTTTGAATCTTTTATTTAGCTGGCAGTAGTGGCGCTCGCTGTATTGCAGTGGTTCGAGTAATGAAGATTTTTGTGAGGTAAGTGATTTGTGAAAGATATAGGTTAATGTTAGTCAGGGCGATTCTTTTGTAGGGATTTCTGAAAGTCAGATTGCGTTGCGCTAAAAATATTGTGTGTCAGTTTAAGCACAGTCGTGTATAAATTGTTCTAAGGGGACGTTTCAACTTGTCTGACGACGTGATAGAAGGAGAAACACATGTCGGCAGTGGAGAGGAAGGGCATCCAGTATTACAATCAGAACTTAACCGAACCGTGGAAGACTTACGATCAAATAATGCAGATGGGATGGATAACTTTCCATAGCAAATTCTGAAATCATTGGAAGGATGGTCAATAAACGGCTATACACGTTGGTGCATAGAATGTATGATGCTGGCGGTATACCATAAGGATTTAGGGAAAACATTGTAATGTCCCCACAGAAAATACCCTCTACCACGCACCAGTTAATCATTGTCAATCAAACTATCCACATTCATTCGCTTTGGAAAAGTATCTGATCTGATTTTTTCGTAACATATGCGGCGACAGCTCGACGACGCCAAAGTATTTTCTAGTGCGTTTATTCTTTGAAATAACAGAGATGCATATATGCATTCTCCATGGTTGTTAGAGTGGTAACGAGGACAGCTTCTGGAGTATCTGTTGAGGGATTGACGTGTTTCTGAGAGATACATATTCTGCTTTTCTTCTTGCTAAAGCGAGCCAATTAACATCTGTGCCGCTAGCGATTTGTTTGAAGAGAAAGAGACTGTAAAAGGAAAATAATTAAAGCGTGGAATCACCGGAGATCTGGATATGTAATGGAGATGGTTTTAATACACAATTTCCTTCATAAATAAGGTTTGTGACTTTTTTGTTCGGGAGTGAATGAACTAATGAGTTTTTTTTCTGAATCATATGATGATCACGTTGGCCTTGTAATTAGTGGGGAAGTTTCAGCTGTGTCGAAGAGAGCCTGCAATCACTGAGTCTGTGTTAAATCGTCCAAAAAGGCTTCGTACACATCTGGAATTCGCAATCTTTCGTAAAAGGAACAAATTGTCCACACGATTGATTCTCCCGACTGAATGCAGTGTTTAACAGTAATAATAAATGTAAAGATCTCTTACAGCAAGCCAGCCGCTGATTACCAAGACGAAGGACTCCACCAAAGATCCTATTTGGCTGATTTCACGTAATGAAATATGATATTAAAAACTGTACATAGATAAAGGAGAGAAAGAGAGAGAGCGAATGAAAATAGAGATAATACTAATAATCCTCCATTAGTCTAACTTTTCGCCTGTCTTATAACGGATCAGCCAAGAAATGGGAGGCCCTTACTTTACTGTATGGATTTGTGTAAAGGTGAAGAGATCTTAAAGGCAACAGATACACGTCTATATAGACAAGACATTACACAAAGTTAGCGGCTAGCTGCATTCATCGTCTATTCGTAGATGAAGAGACGGCAACTTAACATTTAAAAAAAGTTAAAACATGATCCCCACTCTTCTGAAGATAACAAGAGCCTACAAGTGCCGAGTTATGGCAAAATTAGTTGAACAGCCCATACATCGAAGTTCTCGACAGGAACAATATACAGAAGAATGGAAAATAAAACTGGAAATTTGTTAGATGACGACCAGTTTTTAGTAAGGAAAGGTAAAGGGACCAGAGAGTCTGATAATGGAAACAAACTAAAGAAAAGTTCACATGATTTGTTGAACTGGAGAAAGATTTCGACAATGCAAAGTGGTGCAAGACATTCGAAATTCTCAGAAAAACAGGGGGAAGCTGTAGTCAGGGACGGGTGATTGCAATGTATACAAGAACCAAGAGAGAATAATAAGATTGAAAGAGGAAGAACGAAGTGCTCGGATTAAAAAGGGTGTAATACAGGACTGTGGTCTTTCGCCCCTAAAGTTCAATCAAAATATCGAAGAAGCAATGCTGGAAATAAAAGAAAAATTCAAAATTGGGATTTAAAAAGTAAGGTGAATAGATATCAATGATAACATTCGCTGACTGCTATCCTCAGTGAAAGTGAAAAATTACAGGATTCGCCAAACAGAATGACCAGTCTAATGAGTGTAGAATGTGCGTTGAGAGTAAATCGAAGACAGACGAAAGTGATAAGAAGTAGCAGAAATGAAAAAGCAAGAAACATAATGTCAGAATTGGTGGTCAAGAAGTAGAATAAGGTAAGGAATTCTGCTACCTAGACAGAGAAATAACCCATGACGGACAGAGGAAGAAGGCCATATAAAGCAGACAACCCAAGTCTTGGAATCCCTGGCCAATAGAAGGCTACTAGTATCAAAATAAATCTCAATTTGAGGAAGAAATTTCTAAGAAGGTATGTTTGGAGCACTGTATTGTACGTTAGTGAAATATGGACTTTGGGAAAACCGGAACGAAATAAAAGCAAAGCATTTCAGATGTGCTGCTAAAGAAGAATGTTGAAAATTAGGTGGACTGATAAGGGCAGAAATTATGTTCTCCGCAAAATCGACGAGAAAATATAATATATGGAAAACACTGACTTTTTGTCTGAGTGACATGATGATAGGACATCTGTTAAGACATCAGGGAATATATTTCATGGTACTAGAAGAAGATGTAGAGGGTAAAATGTGTAGAATAAACCTGAGGTTTGAATACATCTAGGAAATAATGAGGACGTAGGTTGCAAGTGCTACTCTAAGATAAAAGGGTGGCACGGGAAAGGAACTGGGGGCGAGCCATTTGAAACCAGGCCGGAGTGGCCGTGCGGTTCTAGGCGCTACAGTCTGGAACCGAGCGACCGCTACGGTCGCAGGTTCGAATCCTGCCTCGGGCATGGATGTGTGTGGTGTCCTTAGGTTAGTTAGGTTTAATTAGTTCTAAGTTCTAGGCGACTGATGACCTCATAAGTTAAGTCGCATAGTGCTCAGAGCCATTTGAACCATTTTTAGCCATTTGAAACCAGTCAGAACACTGATGACAGAAAAGATCTAGTGTCCTTGAGACATGCATGCGTAGACTCTCAGTGACATGTGGAGGCCTAGATTGACAGTGGAGTCGCGCTCGGATAACAGAATCGAAGGTGACCGCTCGCATAAAGCGGGAAATCCGTTTTCAAGCGTAGATCCGGCACAAATATTCGTACGTCGCTAGTAAATTTCGGTTCAGCAGTGGAAGCGTATTGACAATTCCATAAGTATATCTTTTATTTCGTTATATCGATAGTAGCAGTGCCTACTTCTTCAGACGTACATGCAGGTTTGAAAGATATTGCATAGTACATCGTTGAACAGCGACACTGATGCGATAACACGCAGAACAAAGTTTACAAATGTTCAAATGTGTGAGTAAATTCCTAAGGGAAAAACTGCTGAGTTTATCGGTCCTTAGACTTACACGCTGCTTAAAATAACTCTAACTAACTTATGCTAGGAACAACACACACATCCATGCCTGACGGAGGACTCGAATCCCCGGCGGCAAGAACAAAGTTTACACGATTAACAGACAGCTAACGCACACTATTTCCCTTCTTTATGCTACCTTCACAGCTGTGGCGTCGTGATGGGCATTAGGTCACAACATTATGAACTAACGCAAAATTTGCCAAATCCTGAAAAAAGACACCCAGTACAAGATAGGGTGATAGCTGAGGAATATACACTATGTGATGAAAAGTATCCGGACACCCCCAAAAACATACTTTTTTTCATATTAGGTGCATTGTGCTGCCACCTACTACCAGGTACTCCATATCAGCGACCTCAGTAGTCATTAGACATCGTGAGAGAGCAGAACGGGGCACTCTGCGGAGCTAACGGGCTTCGAACGTGGTCATGTAATGGGGTGACTTGTATCATACGTCGGTATGTGAGATTTCTACACTCCTAAACATCCCTATGTCCACTGTTTCCGATGTGATAGTGAAGTGGAAACGCGTGCACCAAAAAAGCGTACAGGCCGACCACGTCTGTTGAGTGACAAGAGACCGCCGATAGTTGAAGAGTATTGTAATGTGTAATAGGCAGACATCTATCCAGACCAGCACACAGGAATCCCAAACTGCATCAGGATCCACTGAAAGTACTATGACAGTTAGGCGGGAGGTGAGAAAACTTGGATTTTATGGTCATAAGCCACACAGCATTCCGGTAAATGCCAAATGACGCCTCGCTTGGTGTAAGGAGCGTAAACATTGGACGATTGAACAGTGGAAAAACGGTTGTGTGGAGTGACGAATCACGGCACATAATTTAGCGATCCGCTGGCAGGGTGTGGGTACGGCGAATGCCCGGTGAACGTCATCTAGCCGATCGCTGTGGCCGAGCGATTCTAGGGGCTTCAGTCCGGAACCGCGCTGCTTCCGCTGACGCAGGTTCGAATCCTGCTTCGATCATGGATGTGTGCGATGTCTTTAGGTTAGTCAGGTTTAAGTCGTTTTAAGTCTAGTCGACTGATGATCTCAGATGTTAAGTGCCATAGTGCTTAGAGCCATTTGAACCATTTTTCAACGTCGTCTGACAGCGTGTGTAATGCCAACAGTAAAATTCTGAGGCGGTGGTGTTACAGTGTGGTCGTGTTTTTCATGAAGGGGACTTGTTTCCGTTGCTGTTTTGCGTGGCACCATCACAGCACAGGTCTACGTTGATGTTTTAAGCACATTCTTGCTTCCCTCCGTTGAAGAGCAATTAGGGGATGTCGATTGCATCTTTCAAGACTATCGAGTACCTGTTCATCAGGCACGGCCTGTGATGGAGCCATTACACGACAATAGTTTCCCTGTAGTGGACTGGCCTGCATAGAGTCCTGACCTGAACACTATAGAACACCTTTGGGATGTTTTGGAACGCCGTGCCAGGCCTGACCCACCGACAACGATACCTCTCCTCAGTGGACCACTCCGTGAAGAATGGGATGCCATTCCCCAAGAAACCTTCCATCAACTGACTGAACGTATGCCTGCGAGAGTGTAAGCTGTTATCAAGGCTAAGGATGGGTCAACATTATGTTGAATTCCAACGTTACCGATTGAGGGCGCCACGAACTTGTATGTCATTTTCAGCCAGGTGTCCGGATACTTTTGATCTCATAGTGAATGAGCTTACGTATTTTTATATGTCTCCTGGTATTTCCGAAAATTTAATCCTACCGTTGTTGTTGTTGTGGTCTTCAGTCCTAAGACTGGTTTGATGCAGCTCTCCATGCTACTCTATCCTGTGCAAGCTTCTTCATCTCCCAGTACCTACTGCAACCTACATCCTTCTGAATCTGCTTAGTGTATTCATCTCTTGGTCTCCCCCTACGATTTTTTCCCCCACGCTGCCCTCCAATACTAAATTGGTGATCCCTTGATGCCTCAGAACATCTCCTACCAACCGATCCCTTCTTCTGGTCAAGTTGTGCCACAAACTTCTCCCCAATCCTATTCAATACTTCCTCATTAGTTATGTGATCTACCCATCTAATTTTCAGCATTCTTCTGTAGCACCACATTTCGAAAGCTTCTATTCTCTTCTTGTCCAAACTATTTACCGTCCATGTTTCACTTCCATACATGGCTACACTCTACACAAATACTTTCAGAAATGACTTCCTGACACGTAAATCTGTACTCGATGTTAACAAATTTCTCTTCTTCAGAAACGCTTTCCTTCCCATTGCCAGTCTACATTTTATATCCTCTCAACTTCGACCATCATCAGTTATTTTGCTCCCCAAATAGCAAAACTCCTTTACTACTTTAAGTGTCTCATTTCCTAATCTAATTCCCTCAGCATCACCCGACTTAATTCGACTACATTCCATTATCCTCGTTTTGCTTTTGTTGATGTTCATCTTATATCCTCCTTTCAAGACACTGTCCATTCCGTTCAACTGCTCTTCCAGGTCCTTTGCTGTCTCTGACAGAATTACAATGTCATCGGCAAACCTCAAGGTTTTTATTTCTTCTCCATGGATTTTAATACCTACTCCGAATTTTTCTTTTGTTTCCTTTACTGCTTGTTCAATATACAGATTGAATAACATCGGGGAGAGGCTACAACCCTGTCTCACTCCCTTCCCAACCAGTGCTTCCCTTTCATGTCCCTCGACTCTTATAACTGCCATCTGGTTTCTGTACAAAATGTAAATAGCCTTTCGCTCTCTGTATTTTACCCCTGCCACCTTCAGAATTTGAAAGAGAGTATTCCAGTCAACATTGTCAAAAGCCTTCTCTAAGTCTACAAATGCTAGAAACGTAGGTTTGCCTTTCCTTAATCTTTCTTCTAAGATAAGTCGTAAGGTCAGTATTGCCTCACGTGTTCCAGTATTTCTACGGAATCCAAACTGATCTTCCCCGAGGTCGGCTTCTACTAGTTTTTTCATTCGTCTGTAAAGAATTCGTGTTAGTATTTTGCAGCTGTGGCTTATTAAACTGATTGTTCGGTAATTTTCACATCTGTCAACACCTGCTTTCTTTGGGATTGGAATTATTATATTCTTCTTGAAGTCTGAGGGTATTTCGCCTGTTTCATAGATCTTGCTCACCAGATGGTAGAGTTTTGTCAGGACTGGCTCTCCCAAAGCCGTCAGTAGTTCCAATGGAATGTTGTCTACTCCGGGGGCCTTGTTTCGACTCAGGTCTTTCAGTGCTCTGTCAAACTCTTCACGCAGTATCGTATCTCCCATTTCATCTTCATCTACATCCTCTTCCATTTCCATAATATTGTCCTCAAGTACATCGCCCTTGTATAGACCCTCTATATACTCCTTGCACCTTTCTGCTTTCCCTTCTTTGCTTAGAACTGGGTTTCCATCTGAGCTCTTGATGTTCATACAAGTGGTTCTCTTATCTCCAAAGGTCTTTTAATTTTCCTGTAGGCAGTATCTATCTTACCCCTAGTGAGATACGCCTCTACATCCTTACATTTGTCCTCTAGCCATCCCTGCTTAGCCATTTTGCACTTCCTGTCGATCTCATTTTTGAGACGTTTGTATTCCTTTTTGCCTGCTTCATTAACTGCATTTTTATCGTACCGTATCGTTCGAAAATGGTTCTACAAAACGAAACTGGCTAATCGCGCCGTGCACGTATTTTATTTTTTTTAATTTTTGCTATAGTGTTACAACATAACCATGGTTTTGGTCATTAACAATTTCATATTGAGTGTGGAACAATTTTAATGAAGATGCAGAGTAGGCTTACTACTTAGGAACTGAAAAGAAACGGAGACAACAGAGGATGGCATGCGAGGTAACGCGTTAGGTAATGTGCTGCTTCCCCACAAAGCGGTCGTGACGTGGGAGCGTCCAAGGAGAACGGCCAGCTCGCCCGCCTGCACGTGTCACGGCGGCTGCGGCAACACGTGTCGCTCTCGCCGCCGCTGCCACACACCGTGGCAGCGACCGCTGCTCCCCGTGTCGGCCGCTTTCCCCGCGCCCCGCTTCAGAGTGGTCGACCGTGGAACGGCGGCGCCTCGTCAGCTGACGTGAACGGCAGACACGTGTCCCCATTAATCCCTCTGACGCCAGCGCCTTCCGTGGCGCTATTGTTGTTGCTTTCGGTATTAAGCTCTGCACGCCGGTCCGTCATGCGCAAGCCTTTTCGTATCCTGGCGATGTTACAGGTGCCATTACCGATTTACTAACCTATGGGAGGACGTCGGTTCAATCCCTCGTCCGGCCATCCTGATTTAGGTTTTCCGTGATTTCCCTAAATCGCTCCAGGCCAATGCCGGGATGGTTCCTCTGAAAGGGCACGGTCGACTTCCTTCCCCATCCTTCCCTAATCCGATGAGACCGATGACCACGCTGTCTGGTCTCCTTCCCCAAACCAACCAACAACTAACCTATGTGAAAAGTGAATCATGAAAAAGTAAAAGTGACTGAAATGAATTTAGTACCAAAAAATATCGGACCACCTTTGTAACCAGGACTTTGTAGTAGGGCAAAGTCAATTTACGATTTTAAAATCGTCAGCTGTAAAAGTCTGCTTCGGGAAGGCATTTGATACAGCTCCGCACTGCGTCCGAATGAACAAAACACGACCGTTGGGAATATCAGCACAGCTGTGTGACTTGGTAGAACTGTTTCTAGCAAGCAGACCACAGCACGTTATTCCCAACGGAAGACTTATTGAGAGACACAATTAGCTCTTTACTCACACAAAGTGTTGAGTGCTGTTGACAAGGGATTTCAAATTGAATCCGTATGTCTAGGTCTCCAGAAGACACTTGACAGTGTGACTCACAATAGGCTTTAAATCAGATTGCGTGCTTATGGAATATTGTCTCCATGATGCAAGTGGATTTGTGATTTTGTGTCAGATAGTTCACAGTTCATAATAACCGACGGAAAGTCATCAAGTAAAATGGAAGTGATTTCTAGAGTTCCACAAGGTCGAATTATAGGCCCTCTGCTGTTTCTCATCTATGTAAAAGGTTTAGGAGACAATCTGAGCACCTGCCTTAGGTTGTTTCCTGATGATGCGTCATTTTCCATCTAGTAAAGTCATCAGAAGATTAAAATAAACTACGAAAGGATTTAGAAAAGATATATGTATGGTGCGAAAATTGGCAATTGACCCTGAATAATTCAAAGTGTGAGGTCATCTACATGAATGATAAAGGGAGTCTGTTAAACTTCGGTTACACGATAAATCAATCAAGGCTAAGGCCCGTAAATTCAACTAAATACCCAGGAATATCGATTATGTACAACTCAAATTGGAAAGAACACACAGAAAATGTTGTGAGGATGGCGAACTAAAGACTGCTATTTATTGGCAGCATTCGCAGAAGATGTAACAGATCTACTAACGAGACCGCCTACAACACGCTTGTCCGTCCTCTTTTTTGAGTACTACTGCGCGGTGTACGTCAAGAAAGTTCAAAGAAGGGCATCACGTTCTGTATTATCGAAAAACAGGGGAGAGAGTGTCACGGACATGATACAGGATTTGGAGTGGACGTCATTACAAGAAAGGCGTTTCTCACTGCGGCGGAATTTCAAACACCATCTTTCTCCTACGAATGCGAAAATATTTGGTTGAAGAAGACCTGGGTAGGAAGAAACGATCATCATAATAAAATAAAGGAAATCAGAGCTAGCACCGAGGAGTATAGGTGTTCGGCGTGGCTGACAGAGAGTTATGGTGAAGGTGGTTCGGTGAACCTCGGCCACGCACTGAAGTGTGATGTAGATGTAGAGGTACATGTAGACATAAAAGTAACATCGTGTGTGCCCTAAGTGAGTGTTACAGAATCATTACATTTCACAGTATCCATATATGACCTGGAAGGTAATGTCGAAAGTTTCATGAAACTTTTCGTGGGTGATGCTAGGAAACTGTAGTGAAACGCGGTTGACTTGAAGAGGATCGACGCTTTCTGGGAAACGTGAGTTTACCTTCAACATAAATGAAACGTGTTGTGACTGTAGAAAAGAAGAAACCTTTTATTGTTTGATTTTACGTTTGCAGAATAATCACTGAAAGCAGTTGCTTCCATAAAATACAGTATGACATCAAAAGCATCAGGACACCTTGCTGAAAATTACTTACAAGTTCGTGGCGCCCTCCATCGGTAATGCTGGAATTCAGAATGGTGTTGGCCCACCCTTAGCCTTGATGACAGCTTCCACTCTCGCAGGTACGCGTTCAGTCAGGTGCTGGAAGGTTTCCTGGGGAATGCCAGCCCATTCTTCACGGAGTGCTGCACTGAGGTGAGGTATTGATGTCGGTCGGAGGCCTGGCACGAGATCGGAGTTCCAAAACATCCCAAAGGTGTTCTATACGATTCAGGTCAGAACTCTGTGCAGTCCAGTCATTACGGGGAGGTTATTGTCATGTAACCACTCCGCCACAGGCCGTGCATTGGAACAGGTGCTCGATCGTGTTGGAAGATCGAAACGCCATCCCCGAACTGCTCTTCAACAGTGGGAAGCAAGAAGATGCTTAAAACATCAATCTAGTACTGTGCTGTGATAGTGCCACCCAAAACAACAAGGGGTACAAACCGCCTCCATGAAAAACACGAGCACACGATAACACCACGGCCTCCAAATTTAGCTGTTGGCACTACATACGCTGGCAGATGACGTTCACCGGGCATTCGCCATACCCACACCCAGCCATCGGATCACCACATTGTTTACCGTGATTCCTAACAACTCACGACGTTTTTGCACCGTTAATTCGTCCAATGTTTACGCTCATTACGTCGTTTGGCCTTTATTGCCGTTATGTGTGTCTTATGAACAGCCGCTCGACCGTGACCTAATGGTCATACTACTTGCAGTGGATCCTGATGCAGTTTGGAATTTCTGTGTGGTGGTCTGGATAGATGTCTGCCTATTAGACATTAAGATCCTCTTCAGCTGTCGGCGGTCTCTGTAGGTCAAGAGACGAGGCCGGCCTGTACCCTTTTGTGCTGTACGTGTCCCTTCACATTTCCACTTCACTGTTACACCGAAAAGGGTGGACCTAGGGATGTTTAAGAGTGTGAAAATCACGCATACACAAGTGACATGCAATCACATGACCACGTTCAAAGTCCGTGAGTTCCGCGGAGCGCCCCATTCTGTTCTTACACGATGTCTAATGACTACTGAGGTCGCTGATAAGACGTACCTGACAGTGGGTGTCAGCACAAGGTACCTAATATGAAAAACGTATGTTTTTGGGGGTGTTCGGATACTTTTGATCACATAGTGCATCGGAGTATATAAAATGGAGCGACGACATAAAATTAATTACATGTAAAGTAGATGCCAGGCCGTGGTTCACTGAAGAATGTGAAACGTCCCCTTAGAACAACTTATACAAGACTGTGCTTAAACTGACACACAATTTTTTTTTTAGCGCAACGCAATCTGACTTTTAGAAATCCCTACAAAGGAATGGCCCTAACTAACATTAACCTGTACCTTTCACAAATCACTTACCTCACCAAAAATCTTCGTTACTCGAACTACTTCAATACAGCGAATGCCACTACTGCCAGCTAAATAAAAGATTCAAACTACGGAAGTCACTAACTACTGATAGGGATAGTTAGCAAATGAAAGATTTTAATAGAGAACAAACAATGTATTTACCTTAATAGTCATAATATATATAGCAGTTCATAATATCCAGTATAACAAATTTCAAAACTCCGCCATCTCTCTCCCCACATCCACCACTGCTGGCGGCTCACATCCAACTGCGCAATGCTACGCGCTGTTCACATCCAGCTGCCGCTGCCCAACACTACAATGGCAGACAACAATGCAAACTAGCCACAGACTGCACACAGCACAGCCAGTGATTTTCATACAGAGCGCTACGTAACGTTGCCAATAAGAAAACATAAACAGCCTACTTACAAATGTTTAGGAAATGTAATCTGCCCGCAAAAGAATTGGCTTACAAGACAAGTCGTTCGACCAGAACTTGAACATTGTTTCTCAGTCTGGGATCCGTATCAGATAGGATTGACAGAGGAAACAGAAATGATCAAAAGAAGAGCGGTGCATTTCGTTGCAGCTTCAGTTACCACTCGCGAAAGTGTCACCGGGGACGCTCAAGACAACTCCAGTGACAGGCGTTCTTTATCTCACTGTGGATTGCTCTTAAAGTACATAGGGTGTACGTTCATAGAAGCATCATCTAATTTACTGTTTTCTCCAACGCTCGAGAAGATCATAAAGATAAAATTCGATGCATTCGAGCCCACAAACCTGGAGCAAGCAAAGGGTTATGTGACAGTGGTACACGAAGTATTCTTCACTGCATACGGTAAGGTGTATTGTGGAGAATAGACGTACAGGGTGTCCATAATGTCTCAGTACATTGAGAATTCTAACAAATAATAAAGAAAGCGCATTTGAGTCACTGTAATGATAACAAATAATATTTTTAACATTATCTCCGTGCATTTCAAAGCATACCGGTTCCCGTGAAATCACCGATGTTAAGCGCTGTCGGTCGTGGCCGGCACTTGAATAGGTGACCATCCTGGCCGCCATGCGCTGTTGCCATTTTTCGGGGTGCACTCAGCCTCGTAATGAGGAGCTGCTCGACTGAATAGTAGCGGCACCGATCACAGAAAACCATCCTAACGAGCGGGAGAGCGGTGTGCTGACCACACGCCCCTCCTATCCGCATCCTCAACTGAGGATGACACGGTGGTCGAATGGTCCCGATTGGCCACTTGTGGCCTGAAAGCGGAGGTCTTGCTTTTATTGCAGTGCATATTCCGATGCGCTTTGCAAGATTAAGGAGAACTCGATGGAATAGAATTGCAACACTCTGATCGGTAATTAGTTCTTTCAGAGACGGCCGTTGTGGCCGTGCGGTTCCAGGCGATTTAGTCTGGAACCGCGTGACCGCCACGGTCGCAGGTTCGAATCCTGCCTCGGGCATGGATGTGTGTGCTGTCCTTAGGTTAGTTACGTTTAAGTTGTTCTAAGTTCTAGGGGACTGATGACCACAGATGTTAAGTCCCATAGTGCTCAGAGCCAGTTCTGTCAGAAGGCTTAAATTTGTAATCTTCATCGAGTAAACTTTCTCTTTTAGCATACCCCAGAAAAGGACATCAAGGGGCGAAAAGCCTGCGAACGAGGGTACCACTCCACATGGCCCCTTCTCCCAGTCCAGTAAGGAAGATTGTTATTCAACCAATCTCTAACAGCTGCAGAAAAATGGACAGGAGGCCCATCCTGCTGAAACCTCTCTGTATCTCTCTTCCCCAAACGCTCAATATGAGGCATCAATTTGTCTCTCTACATGTTCAGATAACTCTCACCCGTGACATGTTCGTCAAAGAAGAATGGTTATAGCTCATGTGCTTTCCACAAACCACACCATCACCTTTCAGCAGCCCTTCTGTTTGGATGGACTGATCCAATGAGCACTGTCTTGAGACCAGTATGGGAGATTTTGTCTGTTCACTTCACCATTCATATAAAACACGGCTTCATCAGTGAACAACACACAGTATTTAGGAAAAGTGATATTTTCACCCAATTTATCTGCGAACCATTCTCACATCCGCATGCGTCTTCATTTAAGTGACGCAATATCTGTAGCTTGTACGAATGAACCTCTCTTCTGCAAGGACTTCGTGGACGGTTGACCTTGGAACACCCAATGCTGTGGATATCTAACGAAGCGATATCTTTAGGCTGGCATAAATCTTGGTCAAGACAGCATCTTTCGTTTCGTATGAAATCTTTGGCCGTCCAGAACGGGGTTTGTCCAACTCACTGCCTATTTCTTTAAACTTGATGATTATTTTCCCGACGGCACTAAAATTAGTATGCCGATGAGGGTATTGAAGGTTAAATTTTTCCGCGATTTTGCGATACGACCATCCTTCCTTGGCCATTCAAGAGTACCAGCTCCACTCGTTCTCCTTTAAATAGAGCCATCATTAAACCTGAAAAAATTATTAGCATTTTGGAATTAACTTTATTATTATTATTAATTTATTTACTAATATTTATTGAATTTATTAGAACTTTCTATGTACCCAGACTTTTTAGACACCCTGTAGATGTAGTTATTTGAGAATCCACAACCAAAGAGAAATTAGTGTTTTAATACACCAACAACGACGCGCGCGTTAACAGGAGGAGCATAGGCAACGATACAAGAAAGGTGAGAACTTGTACCAGCTGGTTCTTCTGCAAAAGAATTGTCCTCAAGTGAGATAAGATATGACCACACGATGTCTCTTTCCCCTTGCGCTAGCGCAGATCCATAGGAGCAAAAACGCATGCCAAAAATTGTGCAGTGGTTGTACTGTAGGCAAGCACGCTATCGTGTTCACACGTTGCGTTAGTAGTGTGTCATTCTGCTGGCATCCATTTCTTTCCTCCGCTGCGTTTATTCTGCCGAAACACGACTGGAAAAGAAAATTCGAAGCCGTGTAGTGAAAAAAGAAGGGAGATACTGTATGCGAGAAACACGAAGTAATGGCGACGTTTTGTTTGTTTGCAAATTTTAGGTGATGGTCCTAGCAAGATTTTGATTTTCTGCGTGGGAAAATATGGACTTGTATTATTCAAAGCAAGTTTCTTACCAGCGCTGTCCGTTTTCTGCAGTGATAAAAACAGAAACTAACATTTTCTTAACAGCCGTCCTATACACCAGTGGAAACTATTTGTTTCGCGTTTCTAAACATGGTATTTCAGTGATTATTCATGAAACTGAGAAACGCTTATTATAGTTGCCCGTCGTTTTCTGAAGACTGAGTTTCAGTAGGTGATTTGTAATCTATTTTCCGAAAAAGCTGTTAACTTCACTCGAGAAGGTTAAAATAGATGTTAACAACGACAGATTCGACAAATTTTCAAATTCCTTCGACCACAGAATCAACCACAACCGTGGTCGAATTTTCCAAATTTGTGTTCTTTGCATCCTCAGTGTTCTTCATTTCAATTTCGAGTAGTATTTTGAAGAGCTCCATCAATACTATTTTTCTTTCTTTCGTTCAGGTATAGGGATCCTCAGATGCGTTATTATGTACCCATAGTAAGATTAGTTATTTACAGTTTTCACTGCACTTTTCATGAATTTCTAGACTTCTTACTCTCTTTTTCAATAAACTGATTCAGTGTATTTGGCTGCGTCGTTATGAAACATTAGAATAATTAAAATGCCGATGTTTGCTGGGCAGTTAGTCGCTCTGTAGAGGACCGGTACAAAGACGGTCGAAATGTCGACATGCTAGTATTTTCATTGTTTCATAATAACGCGACCTAATACCCAAAATGATTTTATTCTGATTGACATAGGCTGTGGAAGCCTACGAACTGATTCTTCTGCTCTGTTTACCTACTTCGAGGTATACGAGTACCTTATTGTTTACATTAACATGATTGAAGACTTTTTACTTTATTTTTACTTCTTGCCAAGTAAAACCAATACTTCTCAAATCCTTATTCAAAAAATTTTTATAAGCGGCGTTCAGGAGGGCTTGTGTTTGTCTGCAATAGTCCATAAATTTCAGCGTCTCTCCTTCGCAGTAAACATACATCACCGCACAGAATAGCCTTAAAGCGTAACCCCGACACACTACACAACGGAACAAACATGGGTTTCAGCTGCCTGCTGTATTCTTAACAGCGTATGAGATTCCCTCAAAACCTGGAAATCAATGCGCTCTACACAAGTCCTTCAATTCTAAAAGAATCAGGCTTTCACGCACACAAATGCGAATTTGCTTAGTTATAAATATAAGCGCGTGTGCGCAGTTGGGCAGAGTAAAGGTATCGTGTGGTCATATCTTTAGTTCAAACACGGAAACCCTGAATCTGGTTGACTAGTCAAGGGTTTTAACAACTGCCCTTAAAAATGTGAGTACAGTGTCCTACCATAGCCTCACTCACTCTTTATGGCCAAGTGAATACGACTCGGCCACCAAGGTTAATATCAGATATGGGGACCAGTGATTTAGTCAGTAAATAACGTCCAGGTCTTCGTTTGTAGAAACAGTCGGTCCCTGCTGTTGTCAGAATAGACAGCCACATGCGGAAATTGGAGTAAGCAACTAAGCTGGTGACTTCCTGGTTTGTGCTGACAACATGCGACGGGAGCGTACAGTTCATGCAAACACGTGTGAACACAGTAAACAAGGTGCGCAGAATATTCCGCTGAGTTGATTGGCAGCGTCACAAGTGTTGCCATGGAGTCAGACGGAGATATCCAGTAGTAAATACTCTGTTCGAACGCATTCGAATATGTAGTAAATACTCTGTTCGAACGCATTCGAATACGAACAGGCAACAGTACAAAGCAAATAAAGAGCAAAGTTCTTCATAATCAAGATGGAAAAACTGGTTGCAAACGTATATTAGTTTATGAAGGAAAAGGCTGTGCTAGGTGGAACTAAGATGCAGATTAAAACGATTGGTGTATTGTTTACTTCCGCTTGCCGAATCAAGAGAAAACAGAGTCCAGGCAAATGAATCCCAGACATTTTCTACATCTCACAAGGAATGGTAAGGTGAGTTTAAGACAGTTCTAATGACATCGTCATTCGCCACATGGTGAATAACATCTACATCACAGATAACAGAAGACCCCCTTTGAAGGAAATTTAGTTACAGATCTGTACAAATTTTTAAGAGATTACAAACACTATTTGTAAATTTCTTCGCACTCTAAGATTTAGGTGGAAGCAGACAGCGAGTAACCAGGAACAATATGGTATCAGGGAAAAACGAAATGTTTACTGAGAAACTATACAAGAGGATAGACTTGTCTGCCGTCCAGTTGTCTATGTGGACTACACATACCTTCACACTTATCACATACCATCGTTCAGATGGAGTGTCAATTCAGTGCACGGTCTTTTTGAAATTTCGAAGGGAAGCTGAATTATCTTCATCCATGTTGGTGGTGAGGATGGTTTCATATCGAATACCTACGTAAGTTTTAAAATACGGTCACAAAACGAGGGATTATCACAATGATATCGACATCTCTAGTTATAAAAATGGCTCAGGTAGATACGAGCTCCTAAACTACGAACTTGTGCTATGCTGGTCATAGATAACGTACCTTACAACAATATTCAACTGACTCATGCTATAGGATACAAAGGGTCAGTTGTCGGACAGATTGCCTGAAGAGGATATAACAGCTTTACTACACCCTTCCCTATCAAGCGTATATCCAGGTCAGAGGAAACGCAACTCTATACAGAGAAGTGGGCTGATATATTCAAGTTCTTTTAAGTCAGACTCGAATTTTTAAACACTACAGCAACATGACATATTTTCTTAAATTTCATTTCCTTTTCTCTTCCCCTTCCGAGTACTTTACTCTTTTTCTCGGGCGCTGTATCTAATATTTACGGAACCACGCTTCTTTTCTATAGATTACAAAACAAGCACATACTTCAAAAAATTGCAATATAAGATTAGACGGAGCTGTTCCGTCTAAATGAATGGCGTTGGCCACAAATTAATGGGTGGCAGCGCTATTTCATGTATTATCGTCCAGCGAGTACTGCACACTTTTCCCTGCACACTTCATGCAAAAAGAGGTTACTAATATACGCAGGGAAGAAAGTGCAAGGGAAGGAAAGAATTATTGCACCGTAGTCGACGAGCAGAGGAGTTAGCGACGACAAGGGAGTATCTAAGAGAACGTAAGCCGGTTTGTATTACAAGCATAGCAATGGGAAATATACGCTCTCGTCGTAAACAGCAGTATCACTGCTAAGAAGACGTCCACAGATTTTTACTGTAATTTCAGATACAATTACACATTACAAATACTACGGTTCCTCGTTTGACATAATACTATGGATCTTGCACTATCACTGTTTCCACACATGAAAGCATTTATAAAATATTCCACCCTACGGTTGTTTTCATTATCCCCGCCTACTCCACTTGCACTGGCAGTGTCAGTCGACTCACTTTCATCTTCACTTGTGGAATTCAGTATTACTTCCATCGCTATGACTATCACTATTCGGGACTGTACCACTTCACACATTTGTAATAATTTCCAGTGTTTGCTCCATTGAACGTTCTCTCAAAATTACGTTCCAATGTTTAGTTGCTTCAAGAACAAGGTAAAAGAAGTACTGGAACACAAGATTTTCTTCATCTGAACAAAAATATGAGTGGCGGGGTTTCCACATGGATCAACATAGTAAGACGGTTCCCGGGCGACTATCTCAGTGACACAGAACTGCATCACAGTGCACTATACGAAGCGCGGGAGATGCTCAATTCCTATTGGCTGACGATTTAGGCAGCGAGTCAGGACAGCTCCAACCCTCTAATACTTGTGGTATAAGTTATACAATGGAATCGCAAAAAGCAAATTATCTAAGAAATTCAGAATTTACGAAATCAGATTTAATTAATAAAACAAAGAGTGGTTTATCCCCAGAAATGAAGTACTGATATTGATTTAATACCTAACTTCTCTTCTGGGTGTTTTTGTACAAAAGCATGCACACAAGGACATTTATGTAACTTGATTCACATGAACTTCCCCATGCATACATGCTACATAGGTCCTGATAAACCAAAACAGGTACACTTTACGTATATCCTCCATACACTTTCTCACTCTCTCCACATCATTTACACTACAAAACGTAATTAAATAATAATTTTTAAATGGTCGTTTTTACATCAGTAGCTATTCTAGCGAAAGCAAAGAAAAGTCTAGAAAAATAATTTCTATGAACTAATCTTTTATCTTTTTAGAAATTCCTTCAACTGATACTAAAGCTGAATACATCAGTCCCTCATCTTCGCAATACCAGAAAAGTTATTGTGAGTTTAAAGTAAAAGTTTATATCTCAAAAAGTGTTGAGGATATTGAACTGAGATTTTTACTGAATAGTTGTATTATTAATAAAAGTTTGTATATGGAATATGATAAAGATTGAATAAAAATTAATCTCATTTCTTTAGATTCCTAGGGAGTGCACACAACAGATCTCACGCGAACCTTAAGCCAGTTGAAGCTGCCCCAGCGGCCTGCGACAGCTACTTTCGATGTGAAAGAAAAATACCTGCTCTACTCCAGGTTACACGATAAGCCACGCTTCAGGATTGCTTACTTTTCTGCAGGGTGTAAAGACTCGGGATGAACTGCTACGTTACATGTGGGTTGTCCGTATACAAAGTTACATTCACACTATTCTTACTCCTTCACCTCCTTTTCTCAGGCACACTAGTCTATATAACGCTAACGATACCATCGGAAGCTGCAAGAGAATTTTCGCGGATGATGATGTTGTAGTTGGGAAAATCGCAAGACCAGAATACTGTGGTGAAATTTAGGAACAACAGTAGAGTTTACAGGACCCGTTGAATGAGCACATGGAATGAAAATTAACAGGAGAATGTCGAAATTAGAGAGATGTACGAAAGCTGAGTTATTAAAAGATGAGCTACATCTACCGTAGTAAACGATTGTAATACGTAGGAGGAAAAATAGGTTATTACGGTAGAACCAAGGAGGATAACAGAAAGGGGCAAAATCGGTCATTCCTCGCTGAAAGAAGTACCCAAATATCACCATATATCCTCTAACTTGTGGACACAATCCATGAGAATGTGAGTACGAAGCACAGCATTTAAATGAAGTGGATCATGAAATGTTCGTAAACCTCGAAATAAGAGAATCGAAGCGTTTCAAATGAGATGCTACAGACGGATACGGAAAATTCAGTGTGTAAGTTCCCCAGTATGTCTTTCTGTACGAAACTTAGCTCGAATCTACCTCCCTATCTAAGAACTACATATTACCAAAACTATGTATGCGGAAATGTTATCCAACTTTGACTAAGCAGAACCTAATCTGAATTTAACTTTGAAGGTCCAAATACGTCCTGTTTTTATATTAAAGGCATTAATGATGCTAAACAGATATCTCGCCCTAATTAAAATTTCTAATTACCTCGCGTCTTGACAACATTGTTGCAGATATCTCGACAGTACAGCAGGAAAATCTAAGCAGGGAGCGGCTAAGGTAGATATTTGTTTTTAAATAAAATTTCCAAACGATATTCAAACTTGGTACCATATGGTGCAATGTGGTAATGCGTAAGGAGAAACCTTCTTTAAACGGTGGGATTGGGAGAGTACTATTCCTTTGAAATGATATTCCAATCCAAAGAGAATGAAGAATGTATTCAAGAAGGCAGAGTAAAACTTTGCGCGATGTTCACGTATGAAGTTGACCTGAACACTACTAAGCTATTAAGCGTAACAATGATTTTAAAAGTGTACAATGTTAATAGAGAACTTCTATAAAAATCAAACAGCTTAACCAGTTTTTATCTTAATGCATGACTCAGGGAAGTGGGGTGGTCTTTCTCGCAGCCCCGAGCAAATTAACTTGCTGACAATAACCATTCCGACAAACTAGCTGCACAATGCTCCACTCTTAGCTTAAACTTCTCCTCTTCAAAAATAATAACATTATTCAAAATTTATATTATTTTCGCCGTGAAATATATACATCATACTCATCCTTGCTGTCCTTTACGATAAGTTGTTCTTCATATAATAGATACAATCACAAGTCAACACAGTACTACTGCCACACTTCAGCTAAGAATAAATCAGATTGCACGAGGCAAGCACTGTGACACAAGACCACAGACTGTTCAACAATAACACAACTTACTTCCTCTCTGACGTATACATCGATAACTTGCAGAAATCGAAATGACGTGCCTACGTTACAAAGGGACTGAAAGAAAACGAGGAGCTTTTCTGCAGATATGCTGAGGAAGAGAGTATGTGGAAAACACCGATCGCAAGAAGGGAGACAGTGACAGGGCATGTGTTAAGACATCGGGAAATAACTTTCTTTGTGTGAAAACGAGCCATACGGGTCAGAACATGTTTCGGAAGACGTAGGTTATCCAACAAATAATAATCGAATTCGTTGAGTGTAAATGTTACTCTGAGATGAAGAAGTTGGTCCTGGAGAGGAAATGAGGGTCGCATCAGAGATTTCTAACATCTAGTGACTGTTCCAAAACATAATTTAGGTAAGGCACCTGAGGAATAGTTTTTACGAACCTACTACTCTGCCATGGCACTACTATGGAATATGATAACTATAGCATCTGTAAAGGAAAAGTAGTGACCGGTCTCCAACGAGGTGTTGCACATCTACGAAAGGTATTACCCGTTTACTGTAATTTGATGACTCTGTGAAAAACGTTTATTATTCGTCAGAAAGGCTGTTCGTCCTAAAATTGGATTGTGGAAGCAAAAATGACAGTGTGATAGATTCCATGCCTCTATAAATAAAGAAAATAAGTACAACCCAGTGGAGAGGAGTATTTTAGAGAAGTGTCGGAAAATGAAGTTCCAAAACCCCTAATGAAAGTGACATAACAGCGCTACAAGGTTTTAGCGATCAAACTGAAAGAGAAAGAACCTTTTGCAAAATCATCGGAAACTACCCAGCACACAAAAGAAACAACAGTAATGGTAAAAGACTGATCAGTGCGTGTAAAGCTTTCAACGAAATCTGATGTCCACACATTTCAAAAAATGACCTCCATAACAAAAGATACTTGGAGATCACAAGATCCAAATTTAAGTGAGTTCTGAGTTGATTATTTCAGATTTCAAGTAGAAAAGTTCAAGAAGTAATGAACGTCAAGCTTAAGAAAGGAGCAAACAATGAAACAAACCATTACTTGACGCAATTAAGGAAAAAATTATTGCCCAAAGCAAGACTATGAACCAGACGAATAAAATATTTGAGGCTCAAATATAAAAGTTACAAAACAACAAAGAAATCTTCCAGAACAAATTAAACAACTCAGACGCAAGTGACTGGAAAAGCATGAGTACCAAACTAGTACAATATGCCAAGGAAACAGCTACGTATAAAAAGTGGAATAAGTACAGATGGTAGAATCAAGAATGCGAAGATACATCAGAAGAAACATTGAGAGCGTGGGAGCGACAATTTTCAACAAAGAAAGAAACTGATTATTTGGAATTCATAAAATCAAAGAAAGGAAACGTCAGAAATTTCGAAATCAGCTCAGAGAAATTTTGGAAGCGTCTTCAATATGATACTAAGCAAGACTTTTCTGGAAGACTTAGAGAAAAGAAAACAAAAAAAATTACAGACATTTAAAATTAAACTAACAAAGAATCAGTCGTGAAATATATGTTTTAAAAGAGAAAACGACGAAGTAGCTATGAATAATAAAGAAAACTGTGAATTATTAGCCGAGTACTTTAAGAAGCAGTGACATATTTCGACAGAGTAGAGCCTGAAAATGTTTTCCAAATTTAAAGCCACCAGACAAAACATATTCACAAGATAATTAATGAGTTCAGAAATATTGAGGCTTCTGAAGAGGACAGCTGTCACGGAAATGTGAAAAGATGCTAATGGTGAAGCCACTGAAAAACTTCAAAACAACTGGAGGAAATCTGGGAATCTAACAAAATTCCAGAAGAATGGAAATTTGCTCCCATACATTATTTACACAAGTAAGGAAATAAACATTGTTAACGGCTATAGAAACAGGGATATCTTCATTGTCTGTTGCATACAAAATCCTATCCGAAGTCCTTCAGAATTATTTGGAAGAAGAATTACGCCTTCAGCTCGGAACTTGAAGCTGATAGTAAGCACCTATTGTCTACGTGGCAAAAATCTTGTCATAACCTTTCCAGATTTCAAGAAGGTCTACAACTCCGTATGCAGAGAAATACACTTCAGTACGCTTGCAGGGAGACCCTTCTGGGGTGTTCAGCCGCTTGGTGCTGGTCTGCTTCTATTTGGCGCCATTTTGGTGGTCTGCGCATCGATCATGATTTAATGATGATGACAACACACACACCCAGTCCCGCATGGAGAAAATCCCCGGTCTGGCCGGGAATCGTAGATGGTGCCCTGTGACCCAGGATCAGCAACTTTAGCCACAAGACAAGGAGCTACTGATGCCGAAAACTAAAGAAGTATCATCTGAAAAAAGTCCAAATAAAATTCTGCGGAGAAATTTCTGAACCATTTGAAATAAATATTGCTGTAAAGCTAGATGATGGCCTCTCCCCATTGCTCTTCAGCCAAATTTCGGAAAATGTAGCAATGGAATGGAATCTTTCAGTTCTGGTAAAAGGATTCCAAGAAATGACATTAGGATATAAAAGCTCCAACGTCAAACACGACTGTCTAGCCTTTTCAGTTGATGAAGCAGTACTCTTGGAAAACTTAGAGAACCCAACTGAAAAACTGAACTTGCTGAAAAAGACGAAAGAAAAGGCTACAGTACAAATCGCTCTGGAGAAGGCAACGTTATAACGAAAGTTACTAATGCTCCAAAATTCCTAAGTTCAAAATATAGTAGAATCATAAGAGTAAATGCACCGAGCGAGGTGGCGCAGTGGTTAGCACACTGGACTCGCATTCGGGAGGACGACGGTTCAATCCCGTCTCCGGCCATCCTGATTTAGGTTTTCCGTGATTTCCTTAAATCGCTTCAGGCAAATGCCGGGATGGTTCCTTTGAAAGGGCACGGCCGATTTCCTTCCCCATCATTCCCTCACCTGAGCTTGCGCTCCGTCTCTAATGACCTCGTTGTCGACGGGACGTTAAACACTAATATCCTCCTCCTCCTCCTCCTCATAAGAGTAAATACATTGAAGTTCTAAGGGGAGGGAGGGGGGGGGGTGGGAATAATACAGCCAAAACAAAACAGAGCCCAGAAAATGGAAATCTATGTTCACAGTCTGAAGTAAGTTCTTTCGTTCCTTGACTGTGTACACTGATGTGACAAAATTCATGGGATAGGAATATACAGATATATAGAAGGCGGTAGTATAGCGTATACAAAGCATAAAAGGGCAGTGCATTGGAGGAGCAGTGATTTGTACTCAAGTGATTCATGAGGAGAAGTTCAGAAGTGATTATCACCGCACTGCGGGAATTAATAGACTTTAAACGTGGAATGCTAGTTGGAACTAGACACATGGAACATTCAATTTCCGGTATCGTTAGGGAACTTAGTACATCGAGATCCCCAGCATGAAGACTGTGGTGAGGACACCAAATTTCAGGAGTTAGCACTGACCATGAAAGACGCAGCGGACGAAGGCCATTACTTAACGACCGGGATCAGCGGCGTTTGAGTAGAGTTGTCGATGGTAATAGACAAGCAACACTACGCGAAATTACCGCAGAAATCATTTGGGACGTACGACAAACCTGTCTGTTACGACAGTGCGGTGAAATTTAGCGTTAAAGGGCTATGGCAGCAGACGACCGACGCGTGTGCCTTATCTAACAGCACGACATCGCTGCAGCGTTTGGACTCGCATTCGGGAGGACGACGGTTCAATCTCGCGTCCGGCCACCCTGATTTAGGGATGGTTCCTGTGGTGTCACCGACAGACATCACACTTGCTAGGTGGTAGCCTTTAAATCGGCCGCGGTCCGCTAGTATACGTCGGATCCGCGTGTCGCCACTGTCAGTGATTGCAGACCGAGCGCCACCACACGGCAGGTCTAGAGACACGTCCTAGCACTCGCCCCAGTTGTACAGCCGACTTTGCTAGCGAAGCTACACTGACAAATACGCTCTCATTTGCCGAGACGATAGTTAGCATAGCCCTCAGCTACGTCATTTGCTACGACCTAGCAAGGCGCCATTACCAGTGTATATGGAGATTGCACTTATGTATCATCAAGAGCGATGTACAACAATTATGGATTAAAGTTAAGTATTCCAGAAGCTATGTACTATTTTTGTCTACTATAATTCCTTGTCATTTTCCAGACGTTACGCCAGCCTGCGTGAGCTTTAACGCGTGCATTTCGGCCTCCTCTAGCTATACGGTGTTGGCTCTTCTGCCAACACATCAGTTCCTTTCAAAGGGCACGGCCGACTTCCTTGCTCGTCCTTCCCTAATCCGATGAGACCAATTACATCGCTGTTCGGTCTCTTCCCCCAAACAATCCAGTCCAATCTCTCCTAGGTTCGTGACCATATCGGCTGGATCCTAGATGACTGAAAAACTGTCTCCTGGTCAGAACAGTCCGATTTCAGTGGGTAAGAATTGACGGTAGGTCTCGGGTGTAGCGCAAACCCTCCGAACTCAAGCATCTGAGTTGTCAACAGGGCACTGTGCAAGCTCGTAGTGGCTCGATAACGGTGTGGGCTGTGTTTACGTAAAATGTACTGGGTCCTCTATTCCAAATTAACTGGTCTTTGACTAGAAATGGTTATGCTTGTCTACTTGGAGACCATTTGCAGGCCGGCCATGTGGTCGAGCGGTTCTAGGCGCTTCAGTCCGGAACCGCGCTGCTGCTAGGGTCGCATATTCGAATCCAGCCTCGGGTAGTGATGTGTGTGATGTCCTTAGATTAGATAGGTTTAAGTAGTTCTTAGTCTAGGGGACTGATAACCTCAGATGTTAAGTCCCATAATGCTTAGAACCATTTCATATCAGCGCACACTCCGCTGAAGAGTGAAAATCTCATTCTGGAAACATCCCCCAGGCTGTGGCTAAGCCGTGTCTCCGCAATATCCTTTCTTTCAGGAGTGCTAGTTCTGCAAGGTTCGCAGGAGAGCTTCTGTAAAGTTTGGAAGGTAGGAGACGAGGTACTGGTAGAAGTAAAGCTGTGAGACCGGGCGTGAGTCGTGCTTCGGTAGCTCAGATGGTAGAGCACTTGCCCGCGAAAGGCAAAGGTCCCGAGTTCGAGTCTCGGTCGGGCACACAGTTTTAATCTGCCAGGAAGTTTCATATCAGCGCACACTCCGCTGAAGAGTGACAATCTCATTCTGCATTTCCACCATTTGAACCAGTTGTAGACATGCATGGGTTTCGATGGAATTGTTATGGATGTCAGTGCAACATGTCGTCGGGCCGCAGATGTTCGTGATTTGTTTGAAGAACGTTCTGGACAGACATCAATTGGCCAGCCATACTACCCGATATGAATCCCATCGAACATTTATGGGGCATTTATGGGGCATGTCAATTCGTGCACAAACTCCTCCACAGGCAAAAGTGTCGCAATTATGGACGGTTATAGAGGCAGCGTGGCTCAATATTTCTGCAGACGACTTGTGGAGTCGATATCACGTTGAGCTGCCGCACGACGCCATCCAAAAGGAGGGTCGAAACGATATTAGGAGGTGTCCCATGGCTTCACCACAATGTATGTACACCATTTCTTTGCTAAGTAATCCTTTACTCTAAATGCATTTTTGGAATATTCGTTCTAGATATAGCTGTTTTCACGAAAGTTGTCCAGCAAACAGACTTATTATCATTTTCTCATTTTTCAGTTAGTTTCTGTTTTCGTGTGTACGCCACTGACATTAACATAAACAATAAATGATTTCATCGGCCTCATAATTATAATATGATTGATACAAATGAAACTGCGTTCAGTTACTAAAGATTCATTTTCGTAAGTATAAAACGATAGTCTGGAATATATTTCGCATCCATGCATCACGATTGACATCTTTCGTCTGGAACTCCCAGTGTGTGCTGTTACTGTTGCTGCTATCTGAGGACCGATGTCGAGAGTCTGTAATTATGGTAACTATATCACGGTAACCTTCACACAATTTTCTCAAGAATCTCCAACAAAGTACACCTGCCCCCCCCCCCCCCCCGCAAGATACGATTTTCTATCATTCTTTCGAATCGTTCGATACTGCAGCTTTGTGAATATTTTCCCATACTGACATGGCTGATAGAGCTGTTATCCATGACAATCTATTAGGCATGTCTGCAGTTGCTTGCTTCCACATTGTTTTTCCTTGTATCACTCACTCCAGTGCACAGCTAACAATTTCTTGACGTCGTAGCAGTTCTTTCCAACGAAAGAGAACAACTGATAAAAGTGTCATTCACGCGCAGCTCTTGACAGTTGCAAGAACTTCAGAAATTTTCATCTCGATCGTTTTCTGTCTACCTGCAAACCTCTTGCTTGTTATTGAGTACTTACGAGATTAACTCAGTGCCAAAGATGCACAAAAACACTGGTACGCCTAAGCCATTATTCCTTGCACTAATATCTAAATCACAGATAGTCTTTTTTATTTCATTTTCGACACTGGTTCTCAGGTGTACTTCGATACTTTAATCGAGGAAAAACTACCTACTCCTAACTTCTAGTCTTTTCCAAACAATTTGAGCATAATCGAAAAGCTATAATAGGAACAGAGCTAGTAGTCTGTTTTCACTACAGGATTAAATCAATTAGTAAATTAGTAGCAGGTAATCCTCTGTGTTGTGTTCGACAACACGACAACGTCAAATTTGATGCAGTCATCACCAACAGTCTCCGTATTTGGCAGTATTTCAACGGAGAGTGCGTTATACGTTACTAGTGAATTAGCTTATTCATATGCTGACAAATTAATGACCGCAATACGATACGTTTTGATGTTGCTGGCAGGTCTTCAGTAATTCCGGATTTATGTCACTCCCGCCCGCGCATTCACGATTTCGATATTTTTACTGTCTGTCTTTTTAACCCTGCGGTTTGGTCAGGGAGTAGCTAAATTTCATTAATATTTTACCGTTTGCGAATGCTAAACTGTGGCAGGCACATTTGAATCTGTAGCTGTTGCTGCAAGGTGAAATAACGAAATGCGCATGCTACAGCGGTATGGTTCATTGTGAGGTGGCATGGTGATGCAAATGTTGATTCATGTTGTTTTGCAGCAGACTTCATGCAATTACTATAAAAGCCGGTTATATAACACCTAATCAGAATTAAAACAGTGTATTAAAAATCCAAATTCATTTTCATATCCATGGTCTCATTTGAAATCACAACCCCTATTCTACCCTTGGCTTACCTATGTACATCCAGGATTATATGACCAAAATAACATGAATATCAATACCTGTTGATTCCAAAGAAACCACACTCCGAAACCATCTTTTATCTACTGTTTGTGCGCTTAATATTACTATAAATTTTCAATTCTCATCAGATATAATGAAAGTGTAAGCTTTACTATTTTTAATGTTAGTGTACTTGTTGAGGCTTGATGAATTCCAGTTTAGAGCTTGCACTGAACTCTCTAGTTTGCGTTCAAGGTATTCTGCGGAGAGCAAGTTGGGGCGTAAGGAGGTCAGTTGAAAAAAATATATCTGATGTTTACGCAAATACTCTTAATCTGTAGACAGGAGAACTGCTTTGCATTGTCTTGAAATAAAATAAACAAAAGTAAAGATACTAACACACACACACACACACACACACACACACACACACACACACACACACAATACGGCTAATTGGTGAATTTACAGGTCACTTTTTACATATACCAAAGCTCTGGCTCGTCATTCTCGAAAAAACTAAAGATATTTTACCAAAAGTTGGCTTCCATTCTGTTCATGTGTAATGTTTCTTCCCTTTCATTCTAAAATTTCTAGTAATTTTATGGAGATAATGACGGAAATACTAAATTTTTCAAGTATGAGACGGTTTTCATAAATGGATACTTAATTGTTTCAAGGAACAAAGAGTAAAGAAACCTCACATAATTGGAAATTACTTACCCAAAACGCAAAAATTAGTATGATTACCAGTTGATTAAAAGCTGACAGGGAAACGCAACTTGACAACCAACAAAAAGGAAGTCAATAAAAGACAAACTAGTTACTGTGCCAATACGGGAATTAATTTTAACCATACCCACGTACATGCAGCATATCCCAGTGATGAGAAAATCCTTGAATGACTTGCAGTCCACCTCGCTTTCTGTGCCCGTTTGTAGTGCTAGCTTATGAAGTAACAGAACTCTTCATCTAGAATACCTTCCACTGTCTCATATCTCTCGCAAACTTAGGACCCAACATCCAATTTTATCCTTCATACTACTTAGAAGCACTCCGAAAGCACGATAATAGCTGAAACGTTTATCGGACAAATGTTCCATGGAACAACGGAGGCCATATTATGACGTTGGTTTTTTGTTGCTAGGTGGGGTGGCGTCAGAGATATGAAAGTCAGCTTTGTTATTTTTAAATGGGATGCTATAGTTAGGTACTTTTTTCTGATAATGGCTATCGATACAAATCCAGTGATGTGTAACAGTAAGGTCTTTGAAGGACAACGAAAGTCACAAAGCTGGCATGAACATCCATTTGCAGAAGGTGTTCGAAGTGATGACCAATGGTAACAATGCAGTGTTTCAATCTTCTTATCATGTATTGAGCGGTATTCCCTATCACTTCGGCACTTATCGAAGCACATGTTCTGATAATTATTCCTCGTATATCGTGCAAGTAGTAAATATTCGCCGAATACGGCGTATCCATCTAATCTGCTACTGAATTGTAAACACCATTCGACGATTTTGCAATACAACACTAATGGGAATGGTAAGACTAGTATCGGAGAATCAAGCCATTGTCAATGAGATTATATATATATATATATATATATATATATATATATATATATATATATATATATATATATATACTCCTGGGAATGGAAAAAAGAACACATTGACACCGGTGTGTCAGTCCCACCATACTTGCTCCGGACACTGCGAGAGGGCTGTACAAGCAATGATCACACGCACGGCACAGCGGACACACCAGGAACCGCGGTGTTGGCCGTCGAATGGCGCTAGCTGCGCAGCAATTGTGCACCGCCGCCTTCAGTGTCAGCCAGTTTGCCGTGGCATACGGAGCTCCGTCGCAGTCTTTAACACTGGTAGCATGCCGCGACAGCGTGGACGTGAACCGTATGTGCAGTTGAACTTTGAGCGAGGGCGTATAATGGGCATGCGGGAGACCGGGTGGACGTACCGCCGAATTGCTCAACACGTGGGGCGTGAGGTCTCCACAGTACATCGATGTTGTCGCCAGTGGTCGGCGGAAGGTGCACGTGCCCGTCGACCTGGGACCGGACCGCAGCGACGCACGGATGCACGCCAAGACCGTAGGATCCTACGCAGTGCCGTAGGGGACCGCACCGCCACTTCCCAGCAAATTAGGGACACTGTTGCTCCTGGGGTATCGGCGAGGACCATTCGCAACCGTCTCCATGAAGCTGGGCTACGGTCCCGCACACCGTTAGGCCGTCTTCCGCTCACGCCCCAACATCGTGCAGCCCGCATCCAGTGGTGTCGCGACAGGCGTGAATGGAGGGACGAATGGAGACGTGTCGTCTTCAGCGATGAGAGTCGCTTCTGCCTTGGTGCCAATGATGGTCGTATGCGTGTTTGGCGCCGTGCGGGTGAGCGCCACAATCAGGACTGCATACGACCGAGGCACACAGGGCCAACACCCGGCATCATGGTGTGGGGAGCGATCTCCTACACTGGCCGTACACCACTGGTGATCGTCGAGGGGACACTGAATAGTGCACGTACATCCAAACCGTCATCGAACCCATCTTTCTACCATTCCTAGACCGGCAAGGGAACTTGCAACAGGACAATGCACGTCCGCATGAATCCCGTGCCACCCAACTTGCTCTAGAAGGTGTAAGTCAACTACCCTGGCCAGCAAGATCTCCGGATCTGTCCCCCATTGAGCATGTTTGGGACTGGATGAAGCGTCGTCTCACGCGGTCTGCACGTCCAGCACGAACGCTGGCCTACTGAGGCGCGAGGTGGAAATGGCATGGCAAGCCGTTCCACAGGACTACATCCAGCATCTCTACGATCGTCTCCATGGGAGAATAGCAGCCTGCATTGCTGCGAAAGGTGGATATACAATGTACTAGTGCCGACATTGTGCATGCTCTGTTGCCTGTGTCTATGTGCCTGTGGTTCTGTCAGTGTGATCATGTGATGTATCTGACCCCAGGAATGTGTCAATAAAGTTTCCCCTTCCTGGGACAATGAATTCACGGTGTTCTTATTTCAATTTCCAGGAGTGTATATATGGTGTCCCAGCTATCTTGTCCACCCAAAATATCTCTGGAACAGTAACAGCTATTGGAAAACGACTTTCACTGGTATCAATGTAGGGCTGGGGCCCATGAATGTACATATGTGGAAACATTCTAAAACTAAAGCATATTTATTTATTTATTTATTTAACCTGATCAGATTAGGGCCATCAGGCCCTCTCTTACATCGGACCAGTGTTCCACACATGCAGCATTTCACACATCAAAGTTACATCATGAACATAGTTTAAAAGAGAAAATTAGCTTACTCTAGTGACAATATGAATAAAGAGTAGTGACTAAGACCTAATAAAATAAATGCGGAAGTATTTTTACAACAGGTGCTATGCATACAGATTATGATAACAGCAATAATACTAACAGTAAAACAAAAAATCAAATAATAATGATAAACATGACTAAGATCTAATAAAGTAAATGCTGGCAGTATTTTTACATCAGGTGCTATACATACAGATTATGGTGAAAGCAATAATAATAACAGTAAAAAAAAAATCAAATAATAATGACAAACATGAGAAAGATTGGTAATAGTAATGAAGGTTTGTGCAGATGTATATTAATATCTTGGTGTGTAAAGTAGATGTTTACTAGTATAGCGAGTTTTGGGTAAGGGAGATTTAAGGAGGGGGCATATGTGTTTTTTAACACAAACTTATGTTTTTTTAAATAGATCTCCTACATTTTTTCATCAGCAATCCATAGCATGACAAAACAAATACAAAATGGCGTTGATTGCATCGCAATAATCCCATTACATCCCGAGATATTAAGACGCGAAGCTGACGCTTGAAACACCCGACATGCGCTGCTAGCGCACGTCCTGAAGCTCAGGCGCGAACCCCATGCTGCCCGTAATCGCGATGTGATTGACATGCGTAATCACACTTCCATACTTATCAAGAGGTCCGAAACGAATAATACGGTCTGCTGCCATCCTGTTGCGATTACGGGCAGCATGGGGTTCACGCGCCAATAACAGCATGGACATGTAGAAGCTAAAAAACAAAAAATTGAGAAATGGCTCCTACAGGTATCCTGTTTTAAACCTTTATTTAGTACAAGGCTGGTTTAAGGATCAGAAATCGCTTATGAAACGGAAATCAAATCTGCATGTTCTGTAGGGGCATGTAAAACAACATCGTTATCATGGAAACAGCTCATGAATATTAGCTCATGAATATTAGGTCTCAAATTTCTTTTTGAATCTTCTAAAGCAATGCCAAGTTTATTAATGTCAACCAGTACTGTGACGTATCTATTTAAAACGATCCAGAAGACACGAGACAGAAAGCGCATTGCTAGGCTGTCATGTTCCAGATGAGCCTCGCCAGGCACAACTGTAGTTGCCAGAACGACTCATCTTGTTAGGTCAACAGTTCAATGGTTATAATGCACACAGGGCATTGACACGGCCCAAACAAAATATAACAACAATTTTAAAAGCAAGGACAAGGGGAGACGAAACAGCTAGGCAAAGCTCAGGCAAAACATCTTTAACCCTTCAGTTTACACACTTTATTCAAACAAGAGACAAGATTTTCCCATTAAAAAATTACCCAGTGTTTTAAGAAATATGCTTTAAACAAAAACATGTAACATAAGCGACACTCCAACTCAAGCGCTAGAGGAAAGTTCACAATTACCCAAATCTTAATTGTTAATGATATGTTTATCACCAAATTTACGTTTCTGTCACTTAAAAGCAACAATTTTTAAAAAAAGGATTCGGCCATTCAAGAGAAATCAGCCATTTTATGTATATTTTCAAGGCAAGCTTCAACTTATGTGCGAGTGGTTTCAAATATTAAACTCTACATGTTCCAACCGTACTTAATAAGTTCTTACAATTTTTTGAGTTAAAGAACAAGAAAATATTAAAATCTTAATTACTTTAGAAAAGGAGAAAATATAGAAACGTTTGAGAGCAACGACCAAAGCACACCTTCAAGGCAAGCTTTCAATAGTGTATAATGCTTTACGTAATTCTTGATTCGGTGAACCCTCTGCAGAGCCGCCGTCCCTCAGTTGTCGCAGGCACGGCTACCCCTCCTCCCCCTCATACTGGCGTCATCTTCCGCGAGGTGTAGCCCTCACGCCGGTAAAACTGGAACATGGCCAGTACGATCTGTATCCATCCTCTGTTCTTTTGAGGACGATTAACTTTCACAGAATTTTGCGTTCTTCTTTTAAGATAGCTTCCGGATCACCTTCTCCGCGGAGTGTAAGCGTTACCTAGCCTGTAAGAGTTGAGGCTTGATAACTCTGTTACACTGGCTGCTTTACGTACCTGCAGAAGTAAATTTTTTGCTGTAGCTGTTGTAGATTTTTACTAAATTGCCTCTCCTAAATTAGTACATCCGAATTTCCCTTGCCATTTTCTCTTCCCCGGAACCTTCAAGGATTTCGCTAAATAATTGAAGTAAGAAACTCTCCCTATTTGTCCATATTTTCTGATCAGTTTTTGAGTTGGACTTTTGAACAGAAGTACCTTTTTTAATAATCATAATAAAAATAATTATCATGGCTGTTGTTACTATTAATAATTTTATGCATTTTATCAGTGTAGTTCCGTGCGCAAGTTCGCGATTAAATCCTCAGCTGGTACCAAGAGCTTTATTGCTATTTATTGCTTCCGTTTACAATTATTAGCGTTAGTCAAAATATCCAAATTGCAGCCGACATATCGAATTAATGCTGGACTGTGTGACACATGCCGTAAGATCAACAAAGGACATGCCGATAATTAATGGTACGGTGATTTTTCAGCAATTTTCAACTCCTCATATTCTGTATATTAGCGCGCAAAGTAAACTATTTTTGTGTAGCTGTCGTGGAGTCCATGAATTCATCCCAGGCACCGTACCAAACGGGCTGGGCAACTTGTCAGAATATTCTTCCTCGGTTGCAAAAGTGTTACGACATGCCGAATGCTGTGATCTGGAGTTGTTGTTGTGGTCTTCAGTCCGAGGACTGATTTGAAGCAGGTCACCACGCTACCCCATCCTCTGCAAGCGTCTTCGTCTTTGAGTAGCTGCTGTAAGAGACATCCATTTGAATCGGGTTACTGTATTCGAACTGTAGTTATCCCTCAATAACACACTAAGGCGTGTGTTAACGGCCGATTCCATCCCACTAGTCGGGAAGTAGTTTCAATAAACACACATCGGAGAGAAATATAAGGCCGGTGCGAAACAGCACAGTGCCTTTGCAGAACCACAGACAATATGGCAACGTGCGCTACCACGGGCTCAAAGGCAACGGGCTGAAATCATGGCCCCAACTTTACGCGGCCATATCGAAATCAATTGTTCAAATGTGTGTGAATTCCTAAGGGACCAAACTGATGGTGTCATCGGGCCCTAGACTTACACACTACTTAAACTAACTTTTGCTAAGAACAAATTACACACACACACACACACACACACACACACACACACACACACACACACATACACACCTGCCCGAGGGACGACTTGAACCTCCGTCGGGAGCGGCCGCGCAGTCCGTGACAAGGCGCCTCAAACCGCACGGCCACTCCGCGGGGCGGCCATACCGAACCTAAACTGTAACGAGATGTTACGGAGATCAGAACGATTCAAGAGGTAGGCAAAGATGAAAAACTTAGGGAGACAGTCGTCCATCTTAGGTCATCTCGGAGGAGGTTCAAATGGTTCAAATGGCTCTGAGCACTATGGGACTTAACATCTGCGGTCATCAGTCCCCTAGAGCTTAGAACTACTTAAACCTAACTAACCTAAGGACATTGCACACATCCATGCCCGAGGCAGGATTCGAACCTGCGACCGTAGCGGTCACGCGGTTCCAGACTGAAGCGCCTAGAATCGCACGGCTACATCGGCCGGCTTATCTCGGAGGAGGCTACAGCTTACAAAGTTCATGGATAGTTCATGGGTGGAGTTAATGATACACGCCCTTTACCCCGAAAAATAGAACACCAGGTGAGCCTTCCGATTAGCTGTTAATTACAATAAAAGCACCAGCAAGACGAAGCTATCCAGGAGTATTCTCTCAGGAAAATACGAAAGCGAACAGGTAAGCCGTAAATCATAGTTTGTAACTAGGATCAAAATTCGTGTCCGCAATCACAGAATTGCAGCCACTTCGCCAGATGACGGAAGTAAGTAATGGAAACACGACGCCAACACCTGTGGGCCCTCTAGTTGTGAGAAACGATGGGTTCATCTACAGTATGTTCTGACCGTCGCGTCCCAAATCCTCTCGCCACATCTGTCTAGCCAGAGCCGATCCACCCAACTGCCGTGCATCGATCGCCTCATCCGACCTAATGCGGATCGAGCCCTCTGTCGGACACCATCGCCGTAATCGAACTGCTGCCACGAGCTGAGGGCCTCCACCAGAACAAGAACATTTCAGAAGCGAACAAACGACAGACCCCGGGAATTCGAACGAAGCTGAGCCGCATGGCTCGGGCATGTCAGGTTTCTGAACAAACCGCCAGAAATACTATGACCAAAGTGTCATGACCAAATAGAATTTTTGGAGATCCTGCGACTCAGACCCACAAGATGATGCTTTTTAGAAGGATCATTCTTTGTCAAAGAAGTTGTTGTTCAACACCAAAAAAAGTTGCTGATAAATAATTTGACTATCATAAATAAAGATTCCAAGATTTATTGCTAGGAAACACCCAGGGTGATGTTTGTTGAATGCTAGAGGAGGCTGCAGATTTAACATACGCTTATTATGGCCCACAGCTGACGTGGAACACTGTAGCGTCTGTTAGAAGGTCACTCATGACTTTGGCCAATTGTGTAAGCAATGACAAACAGTCCGGTGCAATCTGGCACATTCAGAGCTGACGAACACACATGATGATGTTAATTTCTTAGGAATGCACGACTGAAACTACACGAGTTCAACAAAAAATGCGTCTGCTGCCTGGCACTGAGACGCAAAAGCACACTGACAATGGTCCACTTGCCTACATTCCACAGTAACTTAGTTCTCGGAACAAACACTGAGACCAGTTTCACTAGAAAGATCACATTAAAGTTGTTTTGTATTCATGTCTTTAGAGTAAGTTACTGAACAACTATCAATTGGGCACAACGCACAAGATTTAACTTTTGTGAAATAAAAGCAATTCTAATGTACCTTAATTACGTTCCTGTCTAGGCCGTTTGACTGAAATTTTCTGCGTAAAAGTTAACTAATCTACTTAAAAAAATGCAATTAAAATAAAATAAATAGCAATAAAAAAATAGAAAAGTAGAAAAATATATAGAAAAAGTATAAAAACTGATGATAGACAAATTTAAACAAGAACTACAGAAGCAATTACAGCAAGCAAATATGCACAAAACAAAGCACTCAAAAAATGTATAACGCACTAGAACAATGCATATACCGAGCTCACAAGATTACAAGCAAAGACGAGCAAATGAAGAAAAGTCAAAGCAAATGGAGTCAGCGTACCACACAGCTAATCGACCACGGGTCGATAGTGTTAAAAACTAGAGACATTTCAGACAGGAATAGAGAAGAATACGCAAAACTAGACAAAATAACGAAAAGGGAAACGCTGAAAAGAGAGCACCGATCAGCAACAACGAGACAAATACTAGGAACAAACAAATCAATTAGAAAAGCGAGGATAAACGCCCAGGGCGGAAAACGATGGATACTAGGAACGAAGAAGCACGTGGGAGAACATCTAAACGCAACAGAGGATATAATCAAATCATCAAAGTAATTCTACAAAGCAATATACACTATTTCTCTACCAAACAAAGTCACAGACCGCAACCCTGTCAATCCAGGCCCAAACACCACAGAAATCATACCCGCTATGATACACAGCGAGGTTAGAACAACCATCACTGGATTGAAACATGGAAAATCACCTGGAGAAGACAACATATACAATGAACTCTTAAAAGAAGCCCAAGATCTCCTAACACCAATCATCATAGAAATGTTCAACAAAATCGTGCAAACCGAAGACATTCCCGATGAGGTACGAAATATGACATGAGCAATTATAGACCCATAAGCCTGATGTCTAGTCTTTATAAACTGTTCACCAAAATACTAACAAGGCGATTAACAAACACACTAGACGATAACCAACCCTCAGAACAAGCAGGATTCCGCAAAGTATTTAGTACAGTGAACCATATTCAAACCATTAATCAGGTAACAGAAAAATCGGAAGACCACCTCAAATTGTACCTTGCTTTCGTTGATTACAGCAAAGCATTCGATACCATCGAACACCCAAACGTACTTCAAGCAATAAGAAATCAAGAAGTAAAAGCAAACTACATCCAGTTACTAAGAAACATTCCAAACCACAGCTTCGCTAGAGTAAAAACAGAAAAGAAGGGCCAAACTTTCCGCAAAGAAAGAGTGTTAGACAAGGGGATCCCTTCTCCCAAAAACTATTTACCTGCATATTAGAGGACATATTCAGGAAACTAAAATTAAATAAGACAGACGGAATATGCCTCAACGGCAAGAGACTAACAAATTAGATGTTCGCTGACGACATAGTCTTCCTCGCCAAAATTGCAAGGGAATTGCAATCAATGCTCTAGTAGCTTAACACACAAAGCAAGATGGCAGGACTCACAATGAACAAATCTAAAGCGCAAGTAATGACAAATGTATTATAAACCCCAATATACACTACTGGCCATTCAAATTGCTGCACCAAGAAGAAATGCAGATGATAAACGGGTATTCATTGGACAAATATATTGTACTAGAACTGAGATGTGATTACATTTTCACGCAATTTGGGTACGATGATCCTGAGAAATCAGTACCCAGAACAAAACACCTCTGGCCGTAATAACTGCTTTGATACGACAGGGCATTGAGTAAAACAGAGCTTGGATGGCGTGTACAGGTACAGCTGTCCATGCAGCTTCAACACGATACCACAGTTCATCAAGAGTAGTGACTGGCGTGTTGTGACGAGCCAGTTGCTCGATCACCATTGACCAGACGTTTTCAGTTGGTGAGAGATCTGGAGAATATACTGGCCAGGGCAGCAGTCGAACATTTTCTGTGTCCAGAAAGACCCGTACAGTACCTGCAACATGCGGTCGTGTATAATCCTGCTGAAATGTAGGGTTTTGCAGGGATCGAGTGAAGGGTAGAGCCACGGGTCGTAACACATCTGAAATGTAACGTCCACTGTTCAAAGTGCCGTCAATGTGAATAGGAGGTGACCGAGACGTGTAACCTATGGCACCCCATACCATCACGCTGGGTGAAACCAACATCCATCTGAATCTGCTTAGTGTATTCATCTCTTGGTCTCCCTCTACGATTTTTCCCCTCCACGCTGCCCTCCAATACTAAATTGGTGATCCCTTGATGCCTCAGAACGTGTCCTACCAACCGATCCCTTCTTCTAGTCAAGTTGTGCCACAAACTCCTCTTGTCCCCAATTCTATTCAATACCTCCTCATTAGTTATGTGATCTACCCATCTAATCCTCAGCTTCTCCTGTAGCACCACATTTCGAAAGCTTCTATTCTCTTCTTGTCCACACTATTTATCGTCCACGTTTCACTTCCATACATGGCTACACTCTATACAAATACTTTCAGAAACCACTTCCTGACACTTAAATCTATACTCGATGTTAACAAATTTCTCTTCTTCAGAAACGCTTTCCTTGCCATTGCCAGTCTACATTTTATATCCTCTCTACTTCGACCATCATCAGTTACTTTGCTCCCCAAATAGCAAAACTCCTTTACTACATTAAGTGTCTCATTTCCTAATCTAATTCCCTCAGCATCACCAGACTTAATTTGACTACATTCCATTATCCTTTTGTTGATGTTCATCTTATATCCTCCTTTCAAGACACTACCCATTCCGTTCAACTGCTCTTCCAAGTCCTTTGCTGTCTCTGACAGAATTACAATGTCATCGGCAAACCTCAAGTTTTTTATTTCTTCTCCATGGATTTTAATACCTACTCCGAATTTTTCTTTTGTTTCCTTTACTGCTTGTTCAATATACAGATTGAATAACATCGGGGAGAGGCTACAACCCTGTCTCACTCCCTTCCTATCGACTGCTTCCCTTTCAAGCCCCTCGACTCTTTTAACTGCCATCTGGTTTCTGTAAAAAATGTAAATAGCCTTTCGCTCCCTGTATTTTACCCCTGCCACCTTTAGAATTTGAAAGAGATTATTCCAGTCAACATTGTCAAAAGATTTCTCTAAATCTACAAATGCTAGAAACGTAGGTTTGTCTTTCCTTACTCTTTCTTCTAAGGTGAGTCATAAGGTCAGTATTGCCTCACGTGTTCCAATAATTCTACGGAATCCAAACTGATCTTCCCCGAGGTCCGCTTCTACCAATTTTTCCATTCGTCTGTCAAGAATTCGTGTTAGTATTTTGCAGAAACTAGTAGACGATTATAAACGTCTTATTTCCTTATTACTCGAAAACCGTGTGGGCTGATTTATGTCGTGGCAGTTCACAGATAATGCTTTTCGCCGTGCGCATTCGGATTTGTTTATTCAACTACTGAAATTTTTCTGTTTCTGCTGTGAGCAGACTGTGTGCCAGTTGTGGTTCCTATATTATACTGTGTAATGACACGTGGATTGCATCACTGAATCTGTATTATGTCTGTTAGTCAAACGTTTTGGTACGGATTACGATCAATTGAAGTAGCACGTTAAAGAGTTGTTAAGTTCCTGTACTTGAAATAACGCCTTGTGTGTTAGATAATTTGGTTTTAAATTGAACCTTTGATGTTACAAATGTGTACCGTTGCATTTTGGGTTTGTTTGTAAGTGCTGTGTTGTATGTTTCAGTTATGGCCAAGTAGTTTTAAATGAACTAATATAGAGCATTGCTTTGGTGTTGCTGTTTCATTACCTAAGTGGAGTGGATCGGAGGGAGCGTAAAAATTACTTCGACAGAGTGCTAGCCTGTGTGACAAAAGTTATATTTGTTGTCTGTATCAGCAAACTCTTTCATTGCGTTGTGGGCGCAAGGTTAGTTAGTGTTGAGATTTGTCATCTTTTGTGGTGTCCATTTGATATGTTTTGGTGGAGTCTTCCACCGTTTTAGCACGCATCTGTGTTAAATTATAAATTGAGCTGGTAACACTTTAGTTGGAACTGAGTGGCTTGTCATGAATTTTGGTAGTGAATTATAACTGGAAATAGTGTCATTCCCCGTGCACTTTAAAGTTTAAGTGATTTCAGATTTTTTAAATAACTGTCTTGGCTAAGTTACCTGAAAATCCTAATGAGCATAAGCTCTTGTTGTGAGCTGCTAGGCCTTAAGCACCTGATGCTACCAAAACCTACTTGTGCAGACCACCTCCATATTGTTCATTAAGACATTTTGATTTTGTTGTTTATTCAGCTTGTAAATCTTTTCCTGTTGGTTACTATGTTGTGAACTTCTTTGACTAGAAGCCTGATTTAAATTCTGAAGCAGCTATCAAGTCTGTGTTTCTGACTACTTTTTAAATCTTCTAAGTTTACTTTATTTTTACTTAATAATTCATTCATTTACTCGACAAATTACTCCATCCCATTTGAATTTAACTGAATGCCTGTGATGGTGTAAAGCTTAGAGCAGCTGCCACTGTTGATCTCTGAAATTCGAATAATCTTTGCTTGACGATCTCAGTGTAATAAGTACAATTACATTTTGTTAAACTTTGTCTGTCTGCAAGCCATGTGGTGTTATTGAAACTGTTTGATTACAAACACTTTTAATTTGTCAAGATAGTGAGTTTCTTCAATAAATTTGTATTGTGTACTAGATTTTTTCATATGGGAACCAGCACCTTACCGCTCCAACCTAGCTGCCGAAATCTTGTAATTGGGAAATTATTACTCTCATGTAGTAAGTGTTGCACGACACGATCGCACTTTTTAAGAAAATTTCTAACTCCATTTACACACCAGCTGCTTGTTCGTAGAATTATATTCATAGTCGAGGTAGCAATTACATCCAATTTCTATCACTGCGACATCACCGTGATGTCTTACACATAGCCTCATAGTTGGAGGGAGAACAACCGTTATCTGTTTCAGCCGTCACGATGACCAGTCTAAGAGTGACCCACAGTAAATTTATTCACTTACGAAATTTGTTATTAACAATCCGTCACAGTTTGAGAAAAACAGCGATATTCACAGGAATATCACTAGGAGGAAAAGAAAGTTATACTTTACCCTTTAACGAAACTAACTCTGGTCCAGGAAGTGGCGAATGATGCGCTATAAGACTGCTTGACGTTCTGCTCCTCGGAATAAATTCTGACAGACAACACATGTATTTCCAAGAGTAGACTAAGATTGCCACTCCTTAAGTACTCCTATACGGACAGTGGAATTCAGGAATAGAAATAGTTAGTCATTTTATAGGAAAAAAGGATATAAATCGCCACCAAACAGCCATATAAATATGGTTAATTTTTTCGTTTTTTTAGGTATGTAAATGTTCCACACTTGTTTTTTTCACACATCCTACATGATAACGTTCATCGTCGATATATGTTATGGAACAAGTAACTAACTAATTAAGCAATTGTAGCGTGACATACATTTTTGGAGACGTCTGTCTAATTTTTGGGTGATTACATTAGGGTTAGATGTTCACGATGGAACCAGCAAGTAAAGGAAGGTGTTGGTCCGAGCACGGGGCTCACAATCCGAACCACATGCCACTGTTAAGCACTAATGAAGGACTGGCTCCCTTACTTCGATTGCACATAATTCATTAAGGTCAATCCAACGCATTTATTTCAAATAACATAAATGAAGTTACTTTGAATCTGTCTGACGTTAAACAGGAATATATAAAAAAACAATTTCAATAATAGCTGATTTAGTGGGTGAAGCGCGAGTTAAGCCAATAACTAGATAAACTAAACAGTCTCCGTAATTCAAAAGAAAGAGAAAAACAAATTTGAATCAATACACCCCACTGACAAATATCCAAAAAATACAATACTACTCAAAAGAATACACTGAAGTGGGGAGCAGTCATTCACCCGACTGAACACTGCAAAAAGAGTTCAATAACACAGCTGCGTGCCCCAAAAAACTGCAATACATTAAATACACTTCATTTGACGAATAGCAAATACTCATTAACATTACGCCACTCCTGTTTGAACTGCAGTGTTCCAAAGAAACAAGCGCTTATTGTGAAAGAGCAATTTTTTTTGTGTTTAAATTACAGCATTGAGGAATTCCAAAAGATGTCCAATCGAACCCCCCCTCCCCTTTCAGTTGAGGCACAAATCTTTCACCTTTCTAGGCGGACGCTCATCCAGAAAAACAGAATGCCACAAAAAGACAGTTATGCTGTGAAATCTTACAGGACACCCGGAAGCAGTTACAGACAATGGGTCGGCACCCACAAATAACACAGGCTAAGTGTCAGGCTGGGAGCACATCCTACGAGAACTTGTTCACTCTATGCTCACCACAAACTGTAGACATTCCGGCCGAACACCCGCTTGCGGTGGCTGCCAGAAGGACGAAGCAACCAACAGGCCCACGCCGTGCTTCTCACACAGGCACCTCGATTTGTACAAACATCTAGGCCAGCACCAACTCCGGACTCCCCTCTCACTGCGAGGCTTGGCACAGTTTATATGAAGGCTACCAGTAACCACCGCAGGAGTTTCACGATTAGCAAACAGCCCCAGCGTAACAGACATCACACACGTCCTTACGCCCGAGCCACAACTCCGCTAGTCTCACCGGCCGCCCCAAACCGACTGCCTCTCGCCGTCCCGCGCGCCCCAGCAGAAAACGCAAAGATGCTCTTGCCCGGGGAAGCGCCAAAGATAACAAGCCGATCGCTGATGATCTACCAGCGATCTGGCTCAGGTGGTAGTTCAAGCAAATCTTTTTGAGTCGTCTCACTGATCCATTTTCATGGCGTTGCTCTGTGGGATGCAAAGAGGCACGCATCTATATATACACGTACCTCGATGCTGTTCTTCCTCGTGTATCTCGTTGGACTTAGAGGTAGCTGGACGAGTGGTACAAGTCACGGGAGGCACTTTCGTTGTGGCAGCAAACAGACTGCGTGTCATAAGAGTTCGCTTTTACTGCTGTTTAGACTCTGTGTGGTGTGTTACTGATACTCTTGTTCCTGTCTTCATCCTAGTCGATCATGCTATCTTCGGTTGCTGGTCGTTGTACTATGTTTCATCTGTGTTGCGGAGTATCTGCTTCTGTAATCTGTGCATGCTCTTAGCTGAAGCAACAAATTGTAATTACAGTCGGCTGCATTCATGTAGAACAAAATTATTTCTCCGATGTCGAAATTATGACAGTAAAACTTTCAATTGTCTCTACCAACTTGATTGAAGACGAAACTTTGCTTTTGAGGTCGGGTTCCTGTCACGTGTTCTTGTTGACTGGTATATCTATAAGGATACGTGGCCATATTAGCTACCCTCTCATTTGGCAATAAGTTAGTCCTGCTTTCGACACCATTATTTTATGTATTCTGTAAAGTAACCCATATTTTCACGGTTTGTTTGCACTTGGATTTTGATCAATGACATACACTGTAACTCCGTAAAAGCAATGGTTTTTTTATAATAGGGTAAGCTATTAGCAGTCTAGTTTCCACATAATCCAAATAACTGTTTTTCCGAATCTTCTTTTTCTCCTCAACCAGGTACTTAGTACGGTCTGAAGCAGGCAATACTACGATCCCTTGCCATGGTTAATCGTGCTGATATCCACAAATATTTTACACATTTCACAACACTGCAATAATTAGTATATAAATGTGGTTTGCAGCATTTTCGTGTGAGTAATCATACAAGAGGCTGATGATAAATGCAGCATCACAATCACAGCTCGCTATGCATCGGCTGTCATTCGAAGAGCATGTAAATATTTTATTCGTTTTATCAGACACTCAAGTTACATATGGTACGTAAATTTCCACACATTCCTTGTCATTTCAAACTCTCTCATACAGCACTCAACTCATATGGAAGCATGGTTCTTTAATTATTAGCCTTTCTACGTCATGGAGCAGAAAAGTGGTTAACTGCCTATCATGTGTAGCAAGTTTTAGATACATCTAGACGATCGCTCTCCATAATACATTTTATACAATCTTTTGTTTTATATAACAGCTCTAATATGCTTGTAATACGTATACTGAAGCTCCAACAGAACCTTGCATGGAGGCAATTTTCGCACTTATCTTTGATGGCGGTTTTACTGATTTTATTGAAGCCTCAGTCTACATATGATAAATTTTATGTGTAGTTCATGTAAAGAATTACACAGTTTACACAGTTACACTGAATAAATGTTGTTGACCGTTGCTTCTCCACCCTGTCACACATCAGTGTAAAACTCGTTGTCTATTGCTGATTGTCAAATAGGATGACCGGGCGAAATTTACAGGTTCGTATTTTATTTATTTTATCGGAGTTGCAGAGTGGTTTCAGTTCTATCACCATTTGAATTGTGCAGTGTTATTTTTAAATTTGTTTTGTAATACAGTTAATTAAACCCTTCCTTACTCTTGTAATTATAGAACAATATACTGGCGCACTGGTGAGCACACTTACATTAAAATGTATTGACTCCCACTGAAATGATTTTGCACATTTGTTTACTACATTCATAGTTAATGTAAAAGTCACTTAGTGTGACATACCAAAGGGACATCAGTTATCGCTTCATGACAGTGTAATAAACTTCTTCAGAGTCACCATTTCTGTTGTAACCGTGCACTTGGTACTAAAAATTTTATAAGAATTTGATGAAGCTTGTTTAGTTAATAACTGCGACAGTACCATATTTACAAATGCCAACTACATATGATTAGCATACTTTGTGTACTCAGGTAAGTGACTGTCCTATTACTATCATATTGATTTTCGATGCTGTGTATTGCAAGACAAAAGCCTCTGTAACTTAATAAATCTAAAGATTTTCATTACTGTCATCATTTAAAATGCTTTTGTGGTCGGTAACTGGCATAACAGAATATGTACACTCATGTAAAGATTGTTTCACAATTAGAAATTATCGTTTAGGTGCTTAAGCAAAGTGCTACACAAAAATGTGCCTGGCATGGTTGATTTCCTACAAGGAAATTTCCATTACACCAAGAGCCCATAACATGTGCACTCCACAGTTAATTTTTTTTATAGGGCTAAATGACATTCTCATGATAAATTTCCTCTAATACACAAGAATTTGTTTTCCCTTGTAATTAAGAAGTTTAATTGTTGTCCCGGCATAAGTAACTGATACGTATTTGCATGAAATTATCAAAGCAACACCTGCAAATAATTCGCAAATGGTACTAATTCAGGTTGAGTTATAAAAAGACATGAGTTGCCTTCCAGGATTGATTACTTATGTGTACATTTCCCAATTTCTTTCATAGTATGTGAGCATGTTGTTTGATTCTGGTAATTAATAAGTGCCTGATCCGCAATTCGGCTTGACTCTGTGACAAAGTTGGTGTGCAAATTGTACTATACAGTTAAAAGCTATGTCACTTCACATAACTAATGCCGTTTACATCACTTACGTGTTTTGGTTTTCTTATCTGGAGAAAAGTAACTCAGGTGAGATGAATTTTTGTTTGGTTGATTACTTATCAAAGCATGAAATGCTTTCTGAGGCTAAACTTTTAAAGCGTGTGACTTTCTTTGATGTTTTTTAGTCTTGCAACGTACTACTAAAGTGCACTTGAAATTTCATTCCTTTCTTCGTCTTTTCGTCGAAATTCGGGTGCTTGTGTTTCCATGTTTTGTTAGAGCTACTGATTAAAAGATTTCTGTTGGTAATAGAAAACTGTATACATATTGATTTGGTAATATTTACTGTGTGAAAATTGTTCTGTCTCTTGAGTGTGCTACTGGGTATCATTCACATGAGCTATGTGAGTGTCTGTGCATAAACAACTTGATGGTAGAGGAGTAATTTTGACGATAGGCACATTGTTTATGGGAAGGCTATCCATATTCAGCAGTTTGCGTTTGTTAAAAGCGATCGATAAAAAATTTGTTAGGACAATATGCATAGTGAGCGCTCCTAGGCACTGTTTTACTCAGAGTATTGTTATCAACTTGTTGGTGTAGGCCTATGAAAGTGCCAACATTTTTAACTTAAAGCTTCTCTGCAAGCAATGCTTCATTTCATTTCTATCTGGACATTAACGTTCAATGTTACAGGCTTTCCTGTGGGTACACAGGATTATGTGTTGCTGAGCCTTGGAAATATAACAGTTTTACTAAGTTTAAAAATACAGCAGTGATGTGTGGTGACATTGTGATGTGTACTGAAATGCTATGAGTTATCTAAAATTATCTGTGGGATTCCTCAAACGTTACTGTGTAATACATTTCATTGTAAATGTTTCTATTAATACTTTGAGACACTGTCTATCTGATAGATTTTCCTTGTGGTATTCGAATTGAGTGTGTGACATGTTGGCCAGTAGTATCAGTATTTTCTCCTTGGATTGGATTTTGTCTTTGTGAAGGATAACTAGTTCATGAATGTCAGTAATCATTCCAAGAAATGTAAACAGAACTATTGGTGGACTTAGAAAAATTTTGAGAAACAAAGAGTCGACATCGGATTTTTGTGATTGTCAAAGACATTCGGAATAATACTATTTGGTAATGTTGGCGTGTTTCATGCATTTGTAAAAGACTGTTGGCTTTGAAAATTCCTTGATGATAGTTTACAAGGATGATATCCTAGGGTCCTGAGGATTTTTATAATATGTGACGCCGAATTTACACAATTTTGCTATTTTAATGAAAGTTTTGTAAGGGATACCTGATTGAGATTTGGTAGTTCATATTGTAGATGCTGAGTGTCTCATTCTGTTCTGGTCCAACCATACAGTTGTTCGTTTCACATATTTTTTAATTGTGGCATTTAATATTGAGGAACACTGGCGAAAATTCTTCTTGTTTTGTGATCGAGGTCATAAATAATTGTATATTTGTTGCGTGAGGGTGGATAGTGCTACTTCATATCAGATGGAAACTAGGGAAGAAAGTGTGTCAGAACAGTGAGAGAGAAAATGTATCCCTACCTTAAATGGAACTGGACTACAGTACAGCTTAGTGTCTAACTTTACTTCCAGATATGGTTAGTGGTTCACATAAGAAGGAAGCAAGTCAAGTAGGAAAGACCGGTGGAGGTAGCTACAGTACGACGCCGATGTGCCAAAACATTATGACCACTTGCTGAACAGTTTGTTTGTCAATCTTTGGAACGAAATACATCACTGATTCTGCGTGTCAGGAATCTGACAGTTTGTTGGTAGATTTCCGGAGGTATATGGCACTAAATATCCTAAGCATACGTCAAGTAATTCGTATAAATAACGGGCCGCTGATGTGTGTGTGTGGGGTGATGGCGTCCAAAAACAACGCAGATCGGTTCCATAGGATTTACATCAGGTCAATTTTGTCGCCGAAATTCACTGCAATGCTTCTTAGAATGCTGTAGCACGGTTCTGGCTCAGAGCCACGGACAATTACACATCTGGAAGTTAACGTCGGCGTCAAAAGTGGCTCTGGGCACTATGGGACTTAACTTCTGAGGTCATCAGTCCCCTAGAACTTAGCACTTAAACCTAACTAAGGACATCACACACATCCATGCCCGAGGCAGGATTCGAACCTGCCACCGTAGCGGTCGCACGATGTCAGACTGAAGCGCCTAGAACCACTCCGCCACACTGGCCGGCCGTCGGCGTCGGGGAAGACATCAAGCATGAAGGGATGCAGGTAGTTCGCAGTTGTCAGCGTGTCTTTTATTAGTACCACAGGTTCCATTTAAGCGCAGGTGAATGTCTCCCGAGCATTATACTTCTCTCACAAGTCTCCTTCCGTGGCTGCGCTGCACATTTCGAGTCGCCGTTCACCTCGATAACCATCGACTGTTGTTGTTGTTGTGGTCTTCAGTCCTGAGACTGGTTTGATGCAGTTCTCCATGCTACTCTATCCTGTGCAAGCTTCTTCATCTCCCAGTACCTACTGCAACCTGCATCCTTCTGAATCTGCTTAGTGTATTCATCTCTTGGTCTCCCCCTACGATTTTTACCCTCCACGCTGCCCTCCAATTCTAAATTGGTGATCCCTTGATGCCTCAGAACATGTCCTACCAACCGATCCCTTCTTCTGGTCTAGTTGTGCCACAAACTTCTCTTCTCCCCAATCCTATTCAATACTTCCTCATTAGTTATGTGATCTACCCATCTAATCTTCAGCATTCTTCTGTAGCACCACATTTCGAAAGCTTCTATTCTCTTCTTGTCCAAACTATTTACCGTCCATGTTTCACTTCCATACGTGGCTACACTCCATACTTTCAGAAATGACTTCCTGACACTTAAATCTATACTCGATGTTAACAAATTTCTCTTCTTCAGAAACGCTTTCCTTACCATTGCCAGTCTACATTTTATATCCTCTCTACTTCGACCATCATCAGTTATTTTGCTCCCCAAATAGCAAAACTCCTTTACTACTTTAAGTGTCTCATTTCCTAATCTAATACCCTCAACATCACCCGACTTAATTCGACTACATTCCATTATCCTCGTTTTGCTTTTGTGGATGTTCATCTTATATCCTCCCTTCAAGACACCATCCATTCCGTTCAACTGCTCTTCCAAGTCCTTTGCTGTCTCTGACAGAATTACAATGTCATCGGCGAACCTCAAAGTTTTAATTTCTTCTCCGTGGATTTTAATACCTACTCCGTATGTTTCTTTTGTTTCCTTCACTGCTTGCTCAATATACAGATTGACTAACATCGGGGAGAGGCTACAACCCTGTCTTACTCCCTTCCCAACCACTGCTTCCCTTTCATGTCCCTCGACTCTTATAACTGCCATCTGGTTTCTGCAAAAATTGTAAATAGCCTTTCGCTCCCTGTATTTTACCCCTGCCACCTTTAGAATTTGAAAGAGAGTATTCCAGTCAACAATGTCAAAAGCTTTCTCTAAATCTACAAATGCTAGAAACGTAGCTTTGCCTTTCCTTAATCTTTCTTCTGAGATAAGTCGTGTTCCAGTATTTCTACGGAATCCAAACTGATCTTCCCCGAGGACGGCATCTACTAGTTTTTCCATTCGTCTGTAAAGAATTCATGTTAGTATTTTGCAGCTGTGGCTTATTAAACTGATTGTTCGGTAATTTTCACATCTGTCAACACCTGCTTTCTTTGGGATTGGAATTATTATATTCTTCTAGAAGTCTGAGGGTATTTCGCCTGTTTCATACATCTTGCTCACCAGATGGTAGAGTTTTGTCAGGACTGGCTCTCCCAAGGCCGTCAGTAGATCCAATGGAATGTTGTCTCCTCTGAGGGCCTGGTTTCGACTCAGGTCTTTCAGTGCTCTGTCAAACTCTTTACGCAGTATCGTATCTCCCATTTCATCTTCATCTACATCCTCTTCCATTTCCATAATATTGTCCTCAAGTACATCGCCCTTGTATAGACCCTCTATATACTCCTTCCACCTTTCTGCTTTCCCTTCTTTGCTTAGAACTGAGTTTCCATCTGAGCTCTTGGTGTTGATACAAGTGGTTCTGTTATCTCCAAAAGTCTCTTTAATTTTCCTGTAGGCAGTATCTATCTTACCCCTAGTGAGATAAGCCTCTACATCCTTACATATGTCCTCTAGCCATTCCTGCTTAGCCATTTTGCACTTCCTGTCGATATCATTTTTGAGACGTTTGTATTCCTTTTTGCCTGCTTCATTTACTGCATTTTTAAATTTTCTCCTTTCATCAATTAAATTCAATATTTCCTCTGTTACCCAAGGATTTCTACTAGGCCGGGTCTTTTTACCTAGTTGATCCTCTGCTGCCTTCACCACTTCATCCCTCAAAGCTACCCATTCTTCTTCTACTGTATTTCTTTCCCCCGTTCCTGTCAATTGTTCCCTTATGCTCTCCCTGAAACTCTGTACAACATCTGGTTCTTTCAGTTTATCCAGGTACCATCTCCTTAAATTCCCACCTTTTGGCAGTTTCTTCAGTTTTAATCTACAGTTCATGACCAATAGATTGTGGTCAGAGTCCACATCTGCCCCTGGAAATGTCTTACAATTTAAAACCTGGTTCCTAAATCTCTGTCTTACCATTATATAATCTATCTGATACCTTTTAGTATCTCCAGGGTTCTTCCATGTATACAACCTTCTATCATGTTTCTTAAACCAAGTGTTAGCTATGATTAAGTTGTGCTCTGTGCAAAATTCTACCAGGCGGCTTCCTCTTTCATTTCTTAGCCCCAATCCATATTCACCTACTACGTTTCCCTCTCTCCCTTTTCCTACACTCGAATTCCAGTCACCCATGACTATTAAATTTTCGTCTCCTTTCTCTATCGACTAAGTGTAGCAAACTTGTGGTTCAGCCGCAAGGTCCAATACGTTTCCATTGATCGATGGTCGAATCCCATGCCCACTGCAGTCGTAAATGACGAATTCTTTGGGTCAATATGTGAAAACGGAGGTGTGCTCTGCTACGGAGCTTCATGGTCAACAATGTACAATGAACAGTGTACTCCGAAAGACTGGTGCGTACAGTAGCATTCTGCTCTTTCGGCAGAGGTGCCACAGATCACCATCTGTCCTGCATCAGAGAGCAGACAAACCTCCGAATCCCACTTTCTGTGAGGAATCGTGAACGTCCAACCATTTAGCGCCTAGTGGTAGTTTCACTGTCCTACCTCCTTCCATAGATGCTCACGACAGTAGCACGTCAACATTCGACAAGCATCGCCACTTTCGAAATACTCGTTCAAGGCTCTGCGTAATAATAATCTGCCCTTTGTCAAAGTCACTTATCTAGATTTCCCCATTTGCAGTACGTATCTGTACTCTGCTGAGCCGACGTCCACGTCTGCTCCTATTACATGTATCACGTGTTCGCAACGCCACCAGGCAGAATCCATGGTCCCAGAGGGCCGTGATCGTAACGTTTTCGCTTACCAGTGTATATTACGGAAGGTTAGCTGCAGTGGAGCTTATATAAATACACAACATTGGCTCTCAAATGGCTCTGAGCACTATCGGACTTAACTTCTGAGGTCATCAGTCCCCTAGAAATTAGAACTACTTAAACCTAACTAACGTAAGGACATCACACACATCCATGCCCGAGGCAGGATTCGAACCTGCGACCGTAGCGGTCGCGCGGTTCCTGACTGTAGCGCCTAGAACCGCTCGGCTACACCGGCTGGCTACAGAACGTTCACAGCTGGCGGTTTCAGCTGACTTTTGGTTGACACAACTATTGTCCTTGGTGTGCTTGTATTGACGTCTGTACCTCCCTGTCTAGGAATGGCCAGATGAATGCACATGAGTTGTTCCAAAATCTGAGTGGATCCTTACGGAAACTAGAGTATTTAAGACAGATTAATCGCATACTTAGATGAATCACAGGAAGCTAGTTATAGAAAACTAGAATGGTTGAATGTTAGAGGCAGCTGAAAAAATCTGCACTAGATTAGTACAAGAGAGCTGAGGGAACTCACTAAGTCTAACGTTCGAGAACCGAAAATACTTATCAACAAATATGAAAATAGGTTCACAGTTGGCCGGCCGTGGTGGCCAAGCGGTTAAAGAAGCTACAGTCTGGAACCGTGCGACCGCTACGGTCGCAGGTTCGAATTCTGCCTCGGGCATGGATGTGTGTGATGTCCTTGGTTAGTTAGGTTTAAGTAGTTCTAAGTTCTAGGGGACTGATGACCTTAGAAGTTAAGTCCCATAGTGCTCAGAGCCATTTGAGCCCGGTTCACAGTTGATCGGAAAGAGCTTGCGAATAAATTTGGAGACCACACAGATAACAAAAGAGGTGATGGGTGAATATGAGGCAAAGTTAACTTACGTCAAGTAAGTAATTGAAGGTGAACAGCATAAGATGGGACAGTATGTTCCGGACAAAGGTCAGTCAATACACCAAAAATTAAATAGTTCTAGGTGAAACAGGAAAAGGATAATACAGAAAGCTTAACTAAATTAAAGGAAGTTGCCCCTGCTGAAGACTGAAACCAGCAGTAAACTGTTGACAGTTTATACGAGTTAATCAAACGAAACCCGATATTTTTTTACAATGTTCTACCAAATATGATTTTTTTAAACACCATTTTAAAGGAACTGGTCTTTCTTTGACGACGTATGTGGCAGTTTAGACAACTACTCTCACTTAATAGACGAAATTTTAATTTTGTTAACTGAAGCGTCGCTGTTACACGCCTGTAACTTTTAAAACTTATTGTGTTGATAAAATCACATTCCGCAGCTGGACTACTTAATTCAAGTGTTGTTTTGAAGTACGCATTAATAACAGTTTACTCAATTTTTATCGTGGCAAGTTTATAGTTTATTTTGTTTTTGCATGATTTAAACCTTCCCACCGGCATATTAACCAGATTCAATTAACGCTTTCCAATAGAGATGAACGTGGACACAGAAGTGGCACTCTGAAAGGGAGCTCAGTTTCTATTATGATGTACCGGATCATAGAAAAATTGGGCTTCAGATTAATTTAAAATTATATAAAATACAACCTGACTTAAAACACATACGACTGTGATATCAGGCTTAGCTGAGGCTGTAAGAAAGTCCTCACAAGCCATCGTGACAATATCAAACAGCTGGAGGTGAACACTGTTCGTCAGGGGCAATAGGAGACTAATACACACTGTGAGTCAATGTAGCTGTGTGACTGTTCCAGTTTGGAATGATTTTACTCCGGAAAATGTCGGCAGTATTGCAAATAAATCTAGTATCTGTGTATATTTCATACACGCGCTTTATATGCCCGTTGCAAGTGGTATAAGAGGAAGGAAGATTAGGGGCTAATCCCCCCGCAGGCGACAGGCTCATAAGAAGCGGAGCAAAAGCTCGGTTGAAGAAGGGATGGGGAACTAAACCCGCCGTGCCGCTTTAAAAGAACCATCCCACCATTCGCCTTAAACAATTCAGGGAAATTGCGGAAAACCTAAACGGGGATGGCCGGACGAAAATTTCAATCATTGTCTGATTGCGAGCCCAATGCCTTAGCCACGAATCCACCTCGCCCAGTGAAAAACTAAAGAAGGATTCGGCTGCGGCTTTTGTCTGTTATACAATCTTTCAACAAAACCCTCAGGTCCAAAAAAAGTCGGTGGCTGTACCGTCGAACAAGAAACAGTGACATCAACTAAAGTATGAAGGGCGTTTAGTAAGTAATGTAGCACATATGTTTCTCTGGAAAATATGTTTGAAAAATTTTCAGTTTTGTTTGCGACATCCATAAACCATCCTGCTTGATCTCAGACCTCTCCTGTTAGATGTCACTGCTATAAACAGCCTTCAGAATGGCGTGTGTAGCTGGAATGCGTTCCAAGCAAAGGGCAATTACTGTGAAATATGTGTCTGCGTTTTACAGACGGAACGTAAAGCGCAGTAGTCCGCCCATCTCATCTGGTGTTGTCAGTAGTTATGGGAATCCCTAATATCAACAGAACTACGACCGTGGCTTTAGGAATAAGAAATCAGATTAGCTAAAGCGCAGGTTCTAAGTATCTCGCTTATTATTAGAAACACTAGAGTTCGTTACTGAAATTCACATCAGATAAGAAAATGAACAATATTCACTTTAATAACTCATCTACTACACAGAGAAGTATAGTTTAAGTATTCCACTCATACAGTAATGAAAACTGTTCAGTGCCATAAATAGTTCATTAATTCTCATCAGATCCAAGGACGGTTTACGGTCTACTCGAATGAAAGCATAATGTCAGATTTATTAGAGAGATCAGTTTACGTCATATGTTTCATAACGAGCATCAGGACAAGAGTGAGTAAGTATTTTATCATATAGATCATTATATCTTACGAGAGGTACCCAAGTTCGAAGAGTTAATACATGATCACAGATATACGTTCCATGATTAGTTGTCGTATACCACAAAGATCGCAATTACAGAGCACAGCGCGTCTATGAAGAAAACAGATGTAATTTCGCGACGAGGGTCATTACGTTCGATTCGCCCCCAGCGGCGAAATACTGGGGCTACGATATTACACACGTATTGAACCGTTCAATTTGTTTGAAATACAAACAATCTGTTGTTAATACAGTAGTTTACTGTTGTTGTAAGTTAACATTTAATGCATGTTGTACAAAATTACAAAGATCACTTGCAGCTGTACAGCATATAGAAGAAGTTGGATGAATATACAGTAACTACTTTAGCGCTAGCCTGTAAAACGAGTATTCGTAGAATATTGATTGTTACTGTGACATCCTTAAATCTGAGTTATTGAGAAAGTCAGTCGCATTTGGTACAGAGTGAAATACTGGTACTCAGAGATTAATTTCCCTCTGTGCTCTACAACGCTGCTGCGAATTCAGTACATGACTGGTTACCAGTTATTTGCTGTTAGTACCAGCTGATATGCCTGGGCTAGCAGGACAGAGCGGTTAGGTTGTGGAAAGGGAGCAAAATAGGTTCCTGTCAGTTGCACTCAACATACAAACTTTATTCATCAACATACGATATTACAACAAGGACACTCAAAACTTTAATCGACCACCTTTGATTAACTTTAGATCAGCTGAAGGCCACACTCAAAACCCAAGACACAAGGCCTAAGCAAGAAATTGAAATACAAGGTTCTTCTGGAGGTTTCACCCAAGAATATTTTCTAAATTTTCAATCTATACAGGCTGGAAACCTTATCAATTTAATGGAACTTGACTGGAGGTCACATTTTAAGCAATAAGAAGAGTTTCAATGAAAAGGCAGAAGGCCTTATCTTAAAACATCTCATGTAAAATTCGGCCCTCCGCCACATATAAAAGAATAACAATCTCATGCCTTAAGGGCACGACAAGAACATATTGATACTCGGCTGAAGGCCACACATCAACCAAATAACTAAAACCCAAACACGGAAATTACTGTAACACACAGGGAACCGCGCTCAGAAGTTTCCAAGGGTTGGCCTGGGATTGTAACACTAACGCCCATTTAGGTGAGACAGGCAGGCTGACCAACGACTTCTTAGTCTGAGGGCAACCCAAACGACAGACAGCCGACCGACCAATCAACAAAATCAGTTAGGCTCCACGTACCCAGCAGAACGACCACAAGGTTTCAATACAACGCCACACAGAATATTGGCGCGTACAACGACCAGCAACACCTCGGCTGTTGTACTACATGCCGCGCTAGACAGCAACAACATGACGAGGAAAATACACTGCCGAAAATTATGTCAACGACCAGGGCAGGTAAGCGGAAAGTCAACCTCCACAAGGCAGAAGATACCGCTGGCCAACTTCAATAACAGGGAATAAATTAAGTTAAACTCCTCAGGAAGACGGCTGAAATCTTAGCCGACTTGAATACTCACACGTCGTTGCTATCGGGAATGTCCCAAAAGCGACAAGCAGGATCAAAGGAAGAAATCTAAAGAGTTGAGGGTCGATAGTAGGTTAAGTGAGGACTCAACTTTCGTGTCCAAGATCGGTGGGCGACGAACTTCTTAGCACCTACAAGCAGCACCTCACACTCCAGCGGTCGCGGCCAGAGTATGCGCGACGGAGACTTCCTTGCTGCCCCACGCCAACCGATCAACTCCCCAGGCCCGGAAAAGGTGAAAGGACCAAAATACGTCGGCCGATGGGACGACCAACCGGACGACCGACCAACGGTCGTTCCGCTCCAATCTCCCTCTGTCGGACAGTTCATGTGTGTAGCCCCGACTTCACTGTTGCTGCGTCCCAACCGCACTGCTTGTCCGTTTCCAACTGACTGCCAGACACACGACCACCCGGAAATACTATCGATCGCCCCAGATATGGTACGACAGTGCACTTATCGATACGCGCTGCTGCTGCCGCTCACGGACAAGTAAGGCAGGAAGTTAGTGACACCAGTAAATGGAATAAGAAAACGAGACTACAATACCGTAATAGAAGATGACAAACAATAAATGGCATGAACACGAGCTGTGCATGGCTCACCAGCTTATAATTACTTAAATGTCTCCCCATTCGGGTACGGTTCTATGGAAAACCGCAAAAAACCACAGAAGACACTTTCAATATCATGACAGAGTCACTCGCCAAAGTACTTTACAAATGAGTTTCAATCGATTTTTCCATCATAATTCAAATTTGAGTTAAGAATGTGGCAGCTGACAGTTCGGTAAATTCATTATAAAAATCCTTTGGGAAATTCAGATCGATCACTAAAGTAAAGCTTTATTATAAGTGACATCTAAACCAAAGTTCACGTTTAACACAACTTGTTGTTGTTGTGGTTTTCAGTCCTGAGACTGGTTTGATGCAGCTCTCCATGCTACTCTATCCTGTGCAAGCTTCTTCATCTCCCAGTACCTACTGCAACCTACATCCTTCTGAATCTGCTTAGTGTATACATCTCTTGGTCTCCCCCTACGATTTTTACCCTCCACGCTGCCCTCCAATATTAAATTGGTGATCCCTTGATGCCTCAGAACATGTCCTACCAACCGATCCCTTCTTCTGGTCAAGTTGTGCCACAAACTTCTCTTCTCCCCAATCCTATTCAATACTTCCTCATTAGTTATGTGATCTACCCATCTAATCTTCAGCATTCTTCTGTAGCACCACATTTCGAAAGCTTCTATTCTTTTCTTGTCCAAACTATTTACCGTCCATGTTTCACTTCCATACATGGCTACACTCCATACAAATACTTTCAGAAATGACTTCCTGACACTTAAATCTATACTCGATGTTAACAAATTTCTATTCTTCAGAAACGCTTTCCTTGCCATTGCCAGTCTACATTTTATATCCTCTCTACTTCGACCATCATCAGTTATTTTGCTACCCAAATAGCAAAACTCCTTTACTACTTTAAGTGTCTCATTTCCTAATCTAATACCCTGAACATCACCCGACTTAATTCGACTACATTCCATTATCCTCGTTTTGCTTTTGTTGATGTTCATCTTATATCCTCCTTTCAAGACACTGTCCATTCCGTTCAACTGCTCTTCCAGGTCCTTTGCTGTCTCTGACAGAATTACAATGTCATCGGCAAACCTCAAGGTTTTTATTTCTTCTCCATGGATTTTAATACCTACTTCGAATTTTTCTTTTGTTTCCTTTACTGCTTGCTCAATGTACAGATTGAATAACATCGGGGAGAGGCTACAACCCTGTCTCAGTCCCTTCCCAACCACTGCTTCCCTTTCATGTCCCTCGATTCTTATAACTGCCATCTGGTTTCTGTACAAATTGTAAATAACCTTTCGCTCCCTCTATTTTACCCCTGCCAGCTTTAGAATTTGAAAGAGAGTATTCCAGTCAAACTCTCACAACTTATTGTGATAAATTAAAGAGTTTATAACTGCCTGCAGTTTTCATTTTGAAAACTAGATTTTGAAATACTGCTATGTAATTTGACATAGATAGTATTCATCTTTCATTGTAAATTGTTGATAAAATTTTCAATGATGCATTGACACTGAGGTGACAAAAGTCATGGGGTACCTCCTAACATTGTGTCAGCTTCCCTATTGCCCGGAGTTGTGCAACAACTCAACGTGACGTGGAATGAACAACTCGTTTAAAGTCCCATGCACAAGTATGGAACCATGCTGCCTGTATACCAATCCATATTTGCGAAAGTGTTGCCGGTGCCGAATTTTTTGCATGGAATGATCTCTTGATTATGGCCAATAAATGTTCAATGGAATTCATGTCTGGAAGTCCGGGTGGCTCAATTAATCGCACGAATTGCCCAGAACGTTATTCACACGATTTGCGAACAATTGTGGCCTGGTGGATTGGAGCATTATCATTCATAAAAATTCCATTGTCGTTCGGGAAGCTCATCAATGGCTGCAGATTGGCCCCAAGCAGCCGAACGTAAACGTTTCCAGTTAGTAATCTGTTGAGTTGCACAAGAGGACCTTGTCTATTCGATATAAACACAGCCCACATCTTTATGGAAACATCACCCGCTTGGACAGTGCCTTGTTGACAGCTTTGGTCCATGGCTTCGTGGAGTTTGTCCCATGTTCGATCCCTGTTATAAGCTCTTACCAACTGAAACTGAGACTCACCTGGCCAGGTCACGGTTTTCCAGTCCTCTGGAGTCCAATCGATATGGTCATGACCCCAGGGAAGGCGCTGCTGGCGATTTCGTACTGTTAGCGCATCAATCGCCTGCCGCCATAGCCCGTGAACGCCAAATTTCGCCACAAAGTCCTAGCGGATACTTTCGCCCTACGTCCCACATTAATTTCTGCTGTTATTTCACGCCTCGTTGCTTGTCCGTTAGCACTGAAACCTCTACGGCAACGCCGCTGTCCTCGGTCGTTAACTGAAGACCATCGGCCACTGCATTGTCCGTGGTGAGAGGTAATACCTGAAATTTCGTATTCTGGACACTCTTAACACTGTGGGTCTCGGAATATTGAATTTCCTGACGATTACTGAAATCGGATGACCGATGCGTCTAGCTCCAACTACCATTCCGCGTTCCAAGTCTGTTCATACTCGTCGTGCGGCCGTAATGACACCGGCAATTTTTTCACATGAATCACCTGAGTGCAAATGAGAGCTTCGCCAGTGCACACCGTTTTTATATCTTGTGTACGCGATACTACCGCCGTTTATATACGTCCATCTCACCATCAACTTAGTGTAATCTTCTTAATAATAGGTGAGGCGACCGGATGGAGCAGCTGAATAGATTTTTAGGCAAGGGTTGTCCACTGTTCTGAAGGTTCCACTGAATGTTGGTCTGCATTGAAATTTACTTCCAGTTCGCCACTCCACCCAAAATGGCGAAGAACATGAAGTATTTCATTTTAAAAAAGTATCAAAAGCTTCCTGAGAATGTAATGGATTAGATAATGAAGTGTCCGAGGCAGAGTCTTGACCCTGTCTAATAGCCTCTACTCAGCTATCGATTTGGCTGTATTGTCGATTAGTGGACGCCTTGGCATCAAACTTTACAGCGATCTCTTTGCTTGCGTCTTCACTAGTTCTTCAAAAGTTCGGTAATTATACTGCCACTACTATTTAGCGTCCATGTAGCTAAAGTTGCCTTTCCTGCTGTAGCCCGTAGACGGATCAGTAATCAGCTAAGCCGCAACCAGCAACAATGCCAAATATTAGCGAACGGAATTACTAATTCCACCGCAGGACAATTTCACTTTGACGACAAAAGGCATATTGCTTCCTCCATCATTGTCACCATGATGGCTGTCTATTATAGAGTCTTCACGGACAAGTTCATTTAATAAGTATTCATTTTTCAGCAGCCGACGTTGCAGTTGAATGTGAAGCTATGTCCACTACTGCATATAAAGATCCATCATCATATATTCCATAACACCCACCGTTCACAATGTACGTGGCTATCCCTATTGACACTAGATCCAACCACGTATCCGTTAAGCGTAAATTAATCTTTAAGATTCACAACTTTTGTTCAACATTTGTGTCCCAAGTATCACTATTTTAACGCAAAACCAAAACCAAACCTTATCATTTTACGAAAAAAAATCTTCTTTACACCTCTGTTTCTACATCTTCATGGTCTTTTTTTTTACTGTGGTCTCAAACTTCTGTTCTCTTAATCCTTCCAGACATGGACAACTCACAACGCATTTGATTAATTTACACCATTTCAGAGAAATAGCTACTTCCATCAAGACTGTAAATCCCTAGTATACTATATTCTGTAGTATCTGAAGGATTTACTTTGCAAAAATAACCAAACACAAGTATGTCATCATGTCATCATTCGATTAATCCGTAACAGATTACCTCACACTTGAGCGTCATTCAAATTTTATTTCATTCAGTTCAGTTTATCCATTAGTTTGAAATTAATTGACTGTTTAATAATAATAACCAGTCTTTCATGGGATATTGTTTACCTACTCATGTACTCATGATGCCTTACCACCTAACTACATGATCAGTGTAATTCCAAATTGAGATTATTGTTCATTCTATTTCATTTCTGAACAAGAATCAATCTATTTAAAATTAAGTGATAGGCTTTCGTACCCCGATTCAGCTTGTTTCAATATTAAGGCTTTTTAAAAGACCTTATTGATTTGAGGAAAAGACTGAACTATCAATATGGAATTTAAAATATGTATTGGTTCATACTCAGATCTCTAATTGCAGATACATAATTTTTTAAGTTTTACATACATCCATTTATAACTAAACAAAAATTATATACACATTTAGAACGGAGTATGTATTTCTAGTGAGCTTTTCCACTCAAATATTTCTTGAGAACTTTGAGTATGCACTTTCACTTGACCCTCTCTGTATGCCAACAATTCATTAAAGCCCGAGTACAGAAACTGTCACTTCTTATTCCGTTTAGCCAATCCAGAAGATTGGTTATGGCTTCATACAAGTACCCATTTCCCGTACCTCGAACTTTGGTACTCTATGCAGTTCGGCGTCGAAGTACAGTTCTCCATTAACTGCGTTTTGCGTGATTGTGGTCACATCTCGCCCAAAATTTGTTGCAAAAGGGAGAGCGTCGCGGGATGTTGGGTAAAAGCTTACTGCACTTATTGTTGTCTCTCCTGTGAAATATTAGCTCGTTCGGAATACACTCTATGGAGGTATAGGCTAAGTTATTAAAAATTCCTTGAATTATGGCAAATAATCTACCAATTACATCTGTTTACTGGAGTAATTCCATGAATTTTCCTCCTAAGTGATTCGCTTCTGCTTTGGAACGCAATATATCTGATTCATACCACATACCTATAAAGAACGCTTTCATTTTTTGCTAGCGTAACTTTCTGCGTTATCAGACAGTATAATCTTCGGTTTTCCGACTTGAGGAATGTAATACACAAATATTATTAAAAAATATGTATGTATGTATGTGTGAATGTTCCACATCTACTCCTAAAGCAGTGGAACGATTTCAACTAAACTTGGTAAACGTGTGCTGTCTGGCAACAATCGCTGTGGGGATAAGAACCAGCTACCTATCATAATTCAGGACATATGACGTCATGAATAATGAGTCATCGCCATCATCATCATTTAAGACTGATTATGCCTTTCAGCGTTCACTCTGGAGCATAGTCCCCCTTATAAAATTCCTCCATGATCCCCTATTCAGTGCTAACATTGATTCATCTTCTGATGTTAAGCCTATTACTTCAAAATCATTCTTAACCGAATCCAGGTATCTTCTCCTTGGTCTACCCCGACTCCTCCTACCCTCTACTGCTGAACCCATGAGTCTCTTGGGTAACCTTGCTTCTCCCATGCGTGTAACATGACCCCAACATCTAAGCCTGTTCGCCCTGACTGCTACATCTATAGAGTTCATTCCCAGTTTTTCTTTGATTTCCTCATTGTGGACACCCTCCTGCCATTGTTCCCATCTACTAGTACCTGCAATCATCCTAGCTACTTTCATACCCATAACCTCAACCTCTTGATAAGGTAACCTGAATCCACCCAGCTTTCGCTCCCATACAACAAAGTTGGTCGAAGGATTGAACGGTGCACAGATAGTCTTGGGACTGACTTCCTTCTTGCAGAAGAGAGTAGATCGTAGCTGAGCGCTCACTGCATTAGCTTTGATACACCTCGCTTCCAGTTCTTTCACTATGTTGCCATCCTGTGAGAATATGCATCCTAAGTACTGGAAACCGTCCACCTGTTCTAACTTCGTTCCTCCCCTTTGGCACTCAATCCGTTTATATCTCTTTCCCAATGCAATTACCTTTTTGGAGATGTTACTCTTCATACCACAGTCCTTACATTTCTGATCTAGCTCTGAAATATTACTTTAGAAACTTTCAATCGAATCTGCCATCACAACTATGTCATCTGCATATGTGACACTGCTTATTTTGTGTTCACATATCTTAATCTCACCCAGCCAGTTTATTGTTTTCAACATATGATCCATAAATAATATGAACAACAGTGGAGACAGGTTTCAGTCTTGTCTTACGCCTGAAACTATTCTGAACCATGAACTCAATTTACCGTCAACTCTAAATGCTGCCTGACTATATGTAAAGACCTTTAATTGCTTGCAAAAGTTTGCCTCCTATTCCATAATCTCGTAGAACAGACAAAAACTTCCTCCTAGGAACCCGGTCATATGCCTTTTCTAGATCTATATAGCATAGATACAATTCCCTGTTCCACTCATAACACTTCTCCATTATTTGCCGTAAGCTAAAGATCTGGTCCTGACAACCTCTAAGAGGCCTAAACCCACACTGATTTTCATCCAATTTGTCCTCAACTAATACTCGCACATTCCTTTGAACAATACCTGAGAAGATTTTACCCACAACGCTTATTAAATAGATATCTCTGTAGTTGTTGCAATATTTTCTGTTTCCATGTTTAAAGATTGGTGTGATTACTGCTTTCGTCCTGTCTGATGGAACCTGTCCCGACTCCCACGCCATTTCAATTAACCTGTGTAGCCATTTAAGACCTGACATTCCACTGTATTTTATGATTTCCGACTTAATTTCATCCACCCCAGTCGCTTTATTGCACTGCAGTATATTGACCATTTTCTCCACTTCCTCAAATGTGATCCTATTTCCATCATCATTCCTATCCCATTGTACATCGAAATCTGAAACATTACTCATCGTATTTTCACCTACATTGAGCAACTCTTCAAAATATTCCCTCCATCTGCCCAAGGCATCAACAGGATTCACCAGCAGTTTTCCTGACCTGTCCATAATACTCGTCATTTCCTTCTTACCTCCCTTTCGAGGACTGCTAATTACACTCCAGAATAGTTTTCCAGCAGCTTGACCCAAAGTCTCCAATATGTTTCCAAATTCTTCCCAAGATATCATCTTGGATGCTGCAATTATTTGTTTGGCTTTGTTTCTTTCTTCAACATACCTTTCTCTGTCTACCTGAGTTCTAGTATGTAGCCATTTTTGATACGCCTTCTTTTTCCTTTTACAAGCTGCCTTGACTGTGTCATTCCACCAAGCTGTTTTCTTCATCCTACCTTTACACACTACTGTTCCAAGACATTCTTTAGCCACTTCTTGTACTGTGTCCCTGTACATTGTCCATTCCTTTTGCAATGACTGTACTTGACTACCTTCAACTAAGTGGTACCTTTCTGAGATCACTGTTATGTACTTGTGCCTGTTTTCGTTATCCTGAAGTTACTCCACTCGTATCCTCCTACATACGGACCTGACCTGCTGCACTTTCGGCCTCACAATACCAATTTCACTGCAGATTAAATAGTGATCAGTGTCATCAAAGAATCCCCTGAATACACGTGTGTCCCTCACAGCCTTCCTGAATTCCTGATCTGTTATTATATAGTCAATGACAGATCCGGTTCCCCTGCCTTCCCAAGTATACCGGTGAATGCTCTTATGTTTAAAAAACGAGTTTGTGATTACTAAGCCCATACTGGCACAGAAATCCAAGAGTTGTTTCCCGTTCCTGTTGGCCTCCATATCCTCTCCAAATTTACCAATAACCTTTTCATACCCTTCTGTTCGATTTCCAATCCTGGCATTAAAATCACCCATGAGCAGAACACTGTCCTTGTCCTTTACTCTAACAACTATGTCACTGGGTGCGTCATAAAAACTATCCATCTTATCTTGATCTGTCCCTTCACAATGCGAATATACTGACACAATCCTAATTTTCTTTTTAGACACTGTCAAATCCATCCACATCAGTCGTTCGTTGACGTATCTTACTGCAACTACGCTGGATTCCATTTCTTTCCTGATGTAAAGCCCTACACCCCATTGTGCTATTCCTGCTTTGACTCCTGACAGGTAAACCTTGTATTCTCCCACTTCCTCTTCTTTCTCACCCCTTACCCGAATGTCACTAACAGCTAAAACGTCCAACCCCATCTTACTTGCAGCCTCTGCCAACTCTACCTTCTTCCCAGAGTAGCCCCATTGATATTAATAGCTCACCATCTCGTTACCATTCGTTTGCCGAGTCGTATCTTAGGAGTCCCTGGTTTGTCAATTTGAGATGGGGCTCCTTCACCTCCAAAGATCTGAGGCATTTTGCTCTGATTGTTGCCAGCATCATATTTAAAGTACCAGGGAAGCAGGTTGCTAGCCATACTTGCCCCAGGTCCCATTGGGTTTTACCCCTAACGTTTGAGGGACTAGCCGGTGGATTTGGTAGTCTTTGTCGTCTGAGCACAAAGGTGACCACGACTCAGAATATATCCGAGATGCCCAGCCTTATTCCAAAGTAACTGGTATCCTGACTGTCAGGACCACTTACTTGGCCACTCATACGTTGGTTCATGAACTAGGACATGACAACTGGAACCAGGACATGACAACTGGAACCCACATCATGAACCACTAATAATGAGATGCATGAAAAACTACCACATCATGCATGACGTTTAAATGTATTTGTTCTTTTCTATTAAATCTATTCACAAAATACTTTGCACAAAGTATCCACATATACTGTGAATGTACTTAAACAAAATAATATATCACTGTGTGATATATACTTCCAGATATTCATATATCAAGCACAATGTTATATAAACATTGCAGAAAATTTCTATTTTGCAAACTATGTTTCATACTTCGGATACTGTACTTCTCCATTTGTATGTTACGCATATGATTTTGTACAACTGTTTCATTACTTCAAAGGGTGTTTTATTAATACACAGAAATGATTTTTTTCAATATTAAACTCCAAATAAAGGTATTTTTTGTTTTCGTTTCTAATAGAGAATTTAGAAAATGATTACTCAGGCAAGTCCAGGTCTTTCAGCTAGTTCTCTACAAACTGTCGAACAACTGGTGCACTGGTGGCGATCTTCAAAGCATCTAATTTAAAATGTGTTGAAAACGAATGGTACACTGCAACAATGTATTGGGTGCCTGAATATGAAATCGGCAGGAGTCCACAACCGTATGTGGCAATGAGCTGTGAACGTGTTTCAACAATAATAGAGTGTGATTTCCTGTCTGAGCCTCGGCCTGAGGGCTTCACTTTCTAACATATCAATTTTTTCCATGTCAGTTCTTGCACCTCCCACATATATTAAGAAATTAGCAGTACTCAACAATTTTTGTGACACATTTAGCCACCCCAAAATTCTAGGTGTACCAGATTAGAAATTCCTGGTTGGCTTCATGAAAGACAAAACCACTTGTAATTCTGTGGGTCACAGCGATATAACATTACGCCATAATGCACAATATAATGCCTACTTAGCGCCTGCATTGGATTTGTCATGAGATGTCTGTTTATTTCTGCTCATCAGGGCTCATCATCATGTAACCATCCCATCTTTCTACATATATCTAAATACCATTGTCTTTAAATGTCATCCTTCGTCAATAAAACCATGAAGTCCTTATTTTTACGTCAGATTCCTAGATATCAGGCAGTCCTTATAGCCCACACACTTATGTCTCAGATACTACGATATTTTCACCTTTTACATAAATTACCTTGAAGTTATATTCCTGTATATACAATCACCATCGATTCAAGGTGGCATGCAACACCTTACAGTCTAGCATAAAGCTTAGAGCTGGATGATCATAATAAATCCCTGTGTGACTACTAGTTGAATAGCAATGGAAATTATTAACTGCCCAAAAATGGCAAAGGTCTCTCATTCTGTTGTCATGTAAACATTTTGACAGTCAGAATATGTGTTCGGTGAAGGAAATAGTACAAACAGTAGGTTTCTCATCTGTGTCTCTGATCTGAAAAAGAAAAGCCCCCAGACCAATGGACGAGGCATTTGTCGTCAAGCAAAAATCTTGCAACATATCTGGTCGTTCAACAATTGTGAACTGGTAAGAGCATCTTGATCTTTTCAAATCGCGAGCTACAATCCGCCTACTAAATCCACAGTACTTGCTTTCCAACAACTTCAGAAGCAGTTAAAAATTTGAGATGTGATCTGGCCGAAACCAACAATAAAATTCGCCAAACCAAGGAATGCTTTCAGCTGTTTTCTCGTCTGTGGCATTGCACAGTTTGTTTTACAGATTTTAATTTGTTTTCATCAGGTAAGATTCCTTGGGGCATAATCATATGTCTCAAGAATTTAATTCACCCTCTTGTGAACTTACACTTCCGTAAAGTAATTCTTACCTCAAACTGCTGAAGTTTTTCTGACACTTTTATACGAATTGAAGATGTTCCTTACAAGTTTGAGTGGTAATAGATAAGTTATCCACATGCATTATTACCCTGGCAGACCTAGCACATGATCGAATGTTATGATAGAAACGCCAACACTCACATTCAGTCCCTATGGCATGACCCTAAACGTGTAGCTCTAGCCAGAAAAGATAAAACCCATGTATTCTCTTAAAGGCTCGAATAAATGAGCCTGCCAGTATGAACCTCTGAGATATATCATTGTTAAGAACTTCAGCCTGTAGAATCGTTGTAACTGATCTTCCAGCTTCTCAGGGTGGGTTCTCACTGAGTTAATTACCTTATTCACTGCCCTGCCATCAATTACCATTCGACTGTAGTCTTCAGCTGTTGCTACCACTAGTATGGGGTTGCAATAAAGACTTGACGATGGTGCAGTAACTATCCAGTCTGGCATCTACCTGATCTCTTCTGAGACAGCAGCCTCCTGAGACAAGGGAATGGGGTATGATGATAAACAAAATGGTTAATGGGGTATGACATTTAGATAGAAGAACTTCCCTTGATCACTCCACGTTTCTCTTCAACAACTTTTACAGATACCAATAAAACGTAAATCAGACCTGCCTAATACTCTTTGGTAAGGTACTGTTACTCACATACATTTTTCTTAGTTTGATGATTTGTGCTGAGATAGTTATTGATTCCAGAATATTGTTGGTATCACTTAACGTTTCCCTCACCTATTAATAGAGTACTGATTTCCTGGAAACATTTGCCGTGGCCTAAATCTGTCTTCAAAAACCTGTCTTCAAAACGTCAGTTGCCACCTCGTGCACATCAACCAGAAATATACGGTTCCTTGTGGATAAGTTTACTGTAGCCTTGTACTCACCGAGGGAAATTACCTGGGACTATGCAGTCCTCAATTAATGTATTTACATTCAGGAACAGGCTCAGAATTGCTATATATAGTACCATTAACAGTATGGTATGTGACATTGTCATTTATTATTTTGGGATCATGCTCTAATGGTTTATACATTCCTACAATTTCTTTCTGGCAAGTTCTGAACTTCCGTTTCCTGACATAATGTTTCATACATTCCATAGGCGATAACAATCTTTTCTGATCACTCCTCTCTCTCTCTCTCTCTCTCTTCAAATCTTCGGGGCTAGACATGGTAAAAATTAGTTTTCGGAATGAGTAACTGATGGTTAACGACTATCCACCATGTCACTTCAGTTTGAATTATTTTTCTGCCAGTATCTTTCCGTGCGGTAACTCCAGGACTGCTGCTGCCACGCCGGCCGTTGTGGCCGTGCAGCTCTAGGCGCTGCAGTCCGGAACCGCGGGACTGCTATGGTCGCAGGTTCGAATCCTGCCTCGGGCATGGACATGTGTGATGTCCTTAGGTTAGTTAGGTTTAAGTGGTTCTAAGTTCTAGGGGACTGATGACCTAACATGTTAAGTCCATTAGTGCTCAGCGCCATTTGAGCCATATGTTGCTGCCACTGCTGATTGGCATTCCTTTTTGCACAGGCGTGGTGAAATTGGTAGTTTTGGTTCATCTTCTTATACCTATCAAAATAATTGTAACCATGGCTACTAAGAAACATTATATCATTGAAATTACTACAGTCACCATTACCATTTTTCTTCATTATGTTTGTTATCTGCACCTGTTCTCTGCTCCTCATTTAATTAAGGTTATTACCAGTATTACCATTTTGCTAATATACTCTGGCACTTTCATTCATCAGGTCAACAGAACCTAATGATGATATGAACTCCTCAATATTCGATTCTGATATGTTAATTAATTTTTAATATAGATAGGCAGTTTAGCCTTCAGTATTCGGATAAATTCTCGCTGCAATACAGGGCTGTCCCAATATTTCGTCTTGTTCAGACACTTCCTGAAGTATTTTTGAAAATTTCTCTATTTGGCTTGTAAACGTTCTGGGTTAAAAACCTCCTAACTTTACATTTCTGCTCAGCACATGACCAGTATTTATCTAGGAATGCGTGTTCAAGGTCTTCATAACTATCACAATACTCAGCAACTTTTGTTGCCCATACTCTCCCATCTCCATTCATATAACCGGGCACAAAGGCGATCTTTTCTGCACTGCCATGAACTAGGCATTGCTCGTCGAAAAGCTTTGATAAATACGATTGGATGCACGCCTTTCTTATGAGATATAAATATTTGAAATTGGCAGTGCCTAGATACGTTTTCCTATATCATTAAGTAAGCATTTTGCAAATACAACGCAGGCCCCATCTTACATGTCTTATTATGTGACACCAGCTTTGCCTGATCAGTATTTCACTCGCGCTACATTCCACTGCAGGTATTCAGAGTCAAAATTTACTCCTGAAACGGTATTACTTGGTTAAATCTCTTTTGACTTCTCCTAAGTGTTTGTCAACTGCATTTCAAAGAAGCAGAAGGTCCTTGGTTAGTTTGTAACTCAATTTCTGAGATTCATAATGCACCGAAATATCTGATCTTGGTTGTAATGCAGCCACTTCGGCAGAATTTTGCCCTATGACTTCTTCAATATATGCACCAACTAGCTGCGCAGTCTGCCCTTCTTCACCACCCGGCCAACTGTTAAATTAATCTATTAATATCTTGTATTGGAATTCTGTTTGCTCAATTACAATTTTATCTTGCTCGGAACTTCTACCTTCCAGGTTGTTTCGGACGAACATTTTGAACCCCCCAAAGTCTGTTAACATTCAAAGAAATTTAATGCAATGATTCTGGCAAACCAGTACATGCCTGCTTTAGTGTAGTTATTTCGTCCAGTAACTCTTTTGTTATAGCAACCATTTTCACTATAAGGTGAGCAACTATGAATACGATAGCACTGTGCTGCTTGTTTTTCGTTTTAGCTAGATCAGAAGTAATAACGTTTTACTTCTCCATTAGTTCTATTTTTCATATCAAAACAGTGAAATGATGTAGCGTGTGACTAGCCGAAACAACATTGGCTTCCATCTTCGGAGGTCATTCAATACTTACTGCTCCACACGAGACTGCATATTCGCTACTTGTGAGCGAGTGTTTCATATTAGGGATAACCCAACAAAAACTGAAGTAATCTGATTTACACGAACCATAATATTAATTTAATACTGTTAAGCACTAAGGTTTGCATCAAGAAATAATGTAACTGATATTGCAATCGGTTTTCATTTACAAAAACAACCTTGCAACGGTTCTGCAATTGTGGTACTACAGGATGATAAAAATTACAATTTACTGGTATAGCACATTACAGCAGCTGTAAAAGCTGTATTACACTGCAGCCGAGAAATATCATATTGCCTGATACAAGCATTCACACAGCAAAAAGACGAATGTACTTGTGTAATATTGCAGCTTCGCATATCCTGGCCTCTTTAAGGAACCATTTGCACTCGAGCACTGACGATATTTAATTTTCTTAACTTAACTTATATGTATCGATTTTTTAAGACAAGAGAAACCAAAATAAAGTAACTAACACCGCTCTCTTGTCACAGCCAGTAGCCATCAGCACACTCTTATGTCATTCGTTGTCCTAGAGGGACTTAATATTTTGTGTGGCTCCACAGTTAGCCATATTGATATTTATTTGCAGAAAAGAGGCGCAGAATTAATAAGTCGCTCTCATTTGTGAATTATCTGCAATTATTTACTTAGAATTTTACGTGTCATTTATATCGTGATGTATATGTTGTAATGAATATACGTTTTATTTAATCGTATGCTTTTCTCTGTTTTAGTAGTTTTAGTCTCCCCAATGGTCAGATAGCAGACTTTGTCTACAAAAAATATATAATGAGCCCTGGCTACGTTCCGTACATCTTCGGACGAGCGAAGCTCGATAAATTCACGGCGCGTAAATTTTAATCTCTCAAATACTTATGTAAACAAATCAAACAAACCATTATTGTTATTACAAATTATTATTATTCTATATTATTATTATTATTATTATTATTATTATTATTATTATTATTATTCTATATTATTATTATTATTATTATTATTATTATTATTATTATTATTTTATTTTTATTTGTTAAACTGGCGACTATGTGCCAGGACTCATTATTGTATCTGTACTACAACTAATTGTTCTTTCTCATGTACATCTTGACCGGCAACAACCTATGTGACGAGAATATTGAAGAAAACGAATAAAATCTGGAGACAATTTGGACTGGAAATGCAATCTTCGCATCAAGGCGATATGTACGGTAAGACGCAGCACTCGCGCATCCACAACTGATTCCAAGCACATTTTTCATGCAAAATTATTTTCTCAGCATTAAATTCAATATTCAGTTTCCATTCAGTAATTTTTTCCAAATTCCGCGAAATCTCATTATTCGGACGATTACATTCTGATTCAACAATACGCAGTTACATTGCACAATATGGCCGACATTGTACAAGATTCAAGCAACATGGCTAGTCACCATTAACACGTATGCTACTTTCGATCTTTAAAGTCATATGTCAATCATTCTCAGTCATTTAAACTAACACATAGGCAGTACATTGTTACACAACGCGTTTAAACATTTTTTTTCTTGCACACAATTTATTCACGATATGGTAAAAACTCGACATCAGTACACAATGGAACAACAATCAAGTAATGCAAACATGGATACACAGAAACATTGAGACACAGAAATTAATACAGATACGCAAACACATCAAAATAACCCGCTACACACGCACACACACACACACACACACACACACACACACACACACACACACAAACGCCGAAAGGAGCATTTCAGAACCAAACTTGAGAGACCACGTCACGTCTAATGACGCGGCGGGGGCAAGCTCATTTTGCAATCAAAATTTTGCCGCTATACTGAATTCAATTTTGGAAGGCATATCCAATATTAAGCAAAATAATGACGAAAAATTCAGACAATTAATGACAGACAATGCAGCTTTCAGAAATGAGATAAAATCAGACTTCGCTACATTGACTCAAAAGGTACATGAAATTAATACACGTCTTTCCAAACAGGTCGACGATCTTGCGGAAAAATTTGAAAATTTAGAGTTACAACAAAGCGACAATGCCAATCACATCCATGAATTGACAAAAGCCTGTGACAATATTAATTGCAAATTAGAATCAAACACGCACGCATGTGACGAAATTAATTTTAAGGTGAATACAATAGAAACAAACGTAGCTGACATTCACAAACAGATTCACACAACAATACAGAGAGAAGCTGAACCCCATTTCTCTCGCATTAATTCACAATTTAAAGAATGGACAGCACACAAAGACCAAATTTTTTAAGAATGTATACAAAACAAATTGGCACATATTGTGCACGATTCTGTAGTGGAATACATGAACAATAGGCAAGTAATAGATGACTATATGCAAACAAACACAACTCAATGCCAAGCACAACAGAATAGTACACCCACTACACATTTTAACACACACAGAAGAAAATCTCGACTCGGAAATGAACACATGTACACACACGAATTTCAGCACCCAAATACACAATACACTGACACGCTAGCAACAGATACCCATCACCTGAAATACAGTACAATTATTTTGATGAAGAACCATGTACACACAGGGAAGAATTCAATGATTACACGGAAAGAAACAGACGAACACGTAACAAAGAAGAAGAAAGTCTAATCAAGCACCGTAAATTCCAACCTTTTATACCAGGCAAAAACACTGTACACCCTGTCATCTTCTTAAAAGCTTTTAGGAAGGCATTCCCACGTTCGTGGAGTGACCACAAACGCAATGCACATATTGTGGATTACATTCAAGGAGACGCTGCTATCTGGGCTTACCATGGAAGCGACAGATGTGAAACATACGAGCAGTTTGAACGCGACTTCTTGAATAAGTTTTGGTCACCCACTGTGCAGGAACGTCTCCGCAAACAAGTCACTGAACCCGAACACTTCACTCCTAAAAACGGAAATCTGTTCCGATATTTCGAGAAGTACCTAAACATGATACACTTCCTTAATGAACCAATGAAACCAAAAGATGTGATCCGATCACTGAAAGCAAGACTTCTCTTTAATATTAAAGAGAAATTACTGTACTTACCGGACGACGATCCTGAATATTTTTCGGAAAAGTTAGATGCTGTTGATTTACTGTATGAAGGACAAGAACCAACACACAACTCACGCAGTAGGAATCAACATGTCTACAGTGCTACATTACCAAACACGCAGCAAAATTCACAACACACACTAAACATGCAAAACAATCACCAAAACTCGCAGCTACACACAAACATCAACTGTAACTATACACAGGGAGATAACCTATACAAAAAACGAAGAAACGACAATTTTAATTCAAGAAGGAATAACGGAAACAACGGACACAAAGCCAAACAGAAACACTGGGAAAGAAACAAGAACAAGGGATTACACAAGAAATGGAATACCTACACCGCACTTTAACCAGAGCAACAACCAGTATTACGTGAGACAGTGGCAAACACAGCAACCGCCACCACAAAATCATATTCAGATGCGACAAGGGAATTTTGCACAAACAAGCAACACAAGCCAACAAATGACATCAGCCAACCGAAAACAGAAAGGCGATTGGCAAAGACAATATCCTAATGTAAATATTATTGAGGTAGCTAATGAAACTACAACTACACTTGCAAATGACCAGACAAACCAGGTAAACTGGAACCAGTCATTATTGAGCCCCAGGTCATGACAGAGGAACATTTGAGGGTCAACTTCAATTTAGAAACTATGTTTGAATACACACTTGCTAGTGAAACTGTGAAACAAGAAAAATTAACATTTACACAACAAGAGTTGCCTACACTATTCTAAAGATATAATGAAAGTGGAAACTTAGCTGATGATCTGATAAATGACAACACACAATGTCAATGCAAAGAAAAGATTTGTACTGTCTTCCACCTCAGGCATTGTAGGAGGTATACCTACTAACATAATTATTGATACAGGAGCTGCTGTCAGTGCGATTTCTCACAATTTTTATACTATGGTGAAGAAAACCTTTAAGATACCAGAGTTCCCAGTTCAAAACTGTTTAATATTAACTGCAATAGGTAATAAGTCAAATAAGGTTAATAAGCAGGTATTTGTGACTGTTAATATGGGAAATGGAATCGTACAATGGCCTTTCCTAGTTGTCCAAAACCTTGCTGCCAATTGTATATTGGGTATTGATTTTCTTTGCGAGAAGGACTGCACAATTGACTTCTCCAAAGGCATTTGTTATTTTAAGTATGAAGGCAGAGACATAGTTTTGAACTTGGACACTCGACTAGTAGACCATAACAGGCACTGTTCTGGCTACAAGATACAGATTATACATGAGACTGACGTAGATTCCACATAACCTGTATCACACAGTGAGGTAGTGAATGATGTACTTACACAAATTAATTCTAAGTTATCAGAATGTGATGCTATTAATGAAGATGAGATTTCCCAGCTTAAACAAATTTTACTTAAGAATAAGGATGTTTTCACTAGTAAGCCAGGTAGGATCAACACATATATGTACACGATTGAAGTCAAGCCTCACCAATTCTATTACCACAAGTCATACAAAGTACCTCTAGCTCTGCGACCTGCGGTTTGGGAAGAACTAAAGAAAATGATTACATGGAATATTATAGAACCATCAACATCTCCATATTGTAGCCCTTTGCATGTATTGAAAAGACACAATGGAAGTATCAGGTTAGTATTAGATGCAAGAGCTGTCAATCCAAATTATCTTACCCGTGAGGACACAACCAGAGAATCTTGATGAACAACTTCAAAAATTCTTGGATGCAAAATATTTCTCTACAATAGACCTTAAAAATTCGTTTTGGCAGGTGCCAATAAGCAAAGAATGTAGAAAATATACAGCCTTTATGTTTGGTGGCAGAACTTATCTATTTTGTGTATTACCATTTGGACTAAATGTAAGCTCAGGAGTATTCATTACTGCACTAAACTCTGTACTCGGTGATGATTTACTAGAAACTGTTACACAATATGTAGACGACATACTGATTGCCTCAAAAACCTGGAAGGAACACACTGATACCCTGAACACTTTATTATGCAGATTCACACAAGCTGGTATCACTGTCAATCTTTGTAAATCTAGATTTGCTGGTTCTGACATCAACTACCTAGGACACATCATCAACACACAAGGCATTAAACCAGACCCTTAAAAATTAGATGCTATCAGACATTTCCCCAGTCCCACTACAAAGAAACAGTGAAAATAATTTCTCAGTCTATGCTCATTTTTCAGACGATTCATACCTCAACAGTTACTCAATAGCAGATACTTATTAAACTTATTAAAGAAGAACCAGATATGGATTTGGAACCAAGTGAAAATTACTCTACTAAAATCAAAGAAGCCTTAGTAAGTTCTAACATGCTGGAACATTCAGACTTCAATTTGAATTTTTGTATTGCTTGTGATGCATCAGACATTGGTTTTGGATGTTGTTTATTTCAGAAACTTCAGAACATATTAAGATCATTGGTTTTGCCAGTCGGACTTTAACGGAATGTGAAAGATCTCACTCCACCACAGAATTGGAAACATTATCTATTATATGGGCATTTAAAAAGTTTAATTGTTATCTGTATGGAAGACACACCATTGTATACACTGACCATCAAGCACTTACCTTCCTTTTGTCATGTAAACTCATTCATCCTAGACTTACACGATGGGCACTTGCATTACAGAATTATTCTTTCGAAATCAAGCGCATCAAGGGAAAAGAAAACATACTAGCTGACACACATTCAAAACTACCACAAGGATTACACCATAAGAATACAGACTTTGAGAACACACACGATTACAGAATACTACTCATGCAAGACAAACAGTTTACACAATACTACAAAGACCTATGCAAGAACATGGCAATATTACAAGATTCAGATCCGCACTGGTACAAAATAAAACAAATCATAGTACAACAACACAACAGCACTTTACAAGACAGATACATGTTACACAACATACTTTTCTACAAAAGACACACAAATGCTACTAACTGGTGCGTTTGCATACCACAAGATTCTGTACACAATCTAATTGCACCCACTCACACAGTTTGTGGACACTACGGAACAAAGATATGTCTAAACAAGTTATATACATATTGCTATTTTCCAAACATGAGAAGAAAAATACATTATGTTATCAGCAAATGTCTCATACGTCAAAAATCCAAGTCACAAAATAAATCCACCAAAACAGATTTTCACTCTATCATACCCACTGGACCTAGAGAGATACTTTGTACAGATGTTAACGGACCTCATCCAACTAGCATCGGTGGTTGTAAATACATCCTAGCATTTTATGACATTTTCTAAGCACATCAGACTTTTTGCCATTAAGTCACCCACAGCAAACACCATCATCAGAAGATTCACAAATGATTACATGTCATACTGTGGAAAACCTAAAGCCATTCTATCAGATAACGCCACGTATTATGCAGGATTCACCTGGAGAAAATTTGTAAAGGACAATAACATTAAGAGTATCTTTATTTCAAAGTTTCATGCATCAGCCAACCCTTGTGAGAGAATTTTTAGAGAATTAAATAGATCATGAGAACTTATACCTCAACACAGCACACAAACTGGATACATTACCTAGCACTTTTTGAGGAGATACATAACAATCCCCCACATGAACCATGGACCTTGCCGTTGGTGGGGAGGCTTGCGTGCCTCAACGATACAGATAGCCGTACCGTAGGTACAACCACAATGGAGGGGTATCTGTTGAGAGGCCAGACAAACGTGTGGTTCCTGAAGAGGGGCAGCAGCCTTTTCAGTAGTTGCAGGGGCAACAGTCTGGATGATTGACTGATCTGGCCTTGTAACAATAACCAAAACGGCCTTGCTGTGCTGGTACTGCGAATGGCTGTAAGCAAGGGGAAACTACAGCCACCATTTTTCCCAAGGGCATGCAGCTATACTGTATGATTAAATGATGATGGTGTCCTCTTGGGTAAAATATTCCGGAGGTAAAATAGTCCCCCATTCGGATCTCCGGGCAGGGACTACTCAAGAGGATGTCGTTATCAGGAGAAAAAAAAGTGGCGTTCTACGGATCGGAGCGTGGAATGTCAGATCCCTTAATCGGGCAGGTAGGTTAGAAAATTTAAATAGGGAAATGGATAGGTTAACGTTAGATATAGTGGGAATTAGTGAAGTTCGGTGGCAGAAGGAACAAGACTTCTGGTAAGGTGACTACAGGGTTATAAACACAAAATCAAATAGGGGTAATGCAGGAGTAGGTTTAATAATGAATAGAAAAATAGGAACGCGGGTAAGCTACTACAAACAGCACAGCGAACGCATTGTAGTGGCCAAGATAGATACGAAGCCCATGCCTACCACAGTAGTACAAGTTTATATGCCAACTAGCTCTGCAGTAGACGAAGAAATTGAAGATATGTATGATGAAATAAAAGAAATTATTCAGATAGTGAAGGGAGACGAAAATTTAATAGTCATGGGTGACTGGAATTCGAGTGTTGGAAAAGGGAGAGAAGGAAACGTAGTAGGTGAATATGGATTGGGGGTAAGAAATGAAAGAGGAAGCCACCTGGTAGAATTTTGCACAGAGCACAACATAATCATAGCTAACACTTGGTTTAAGAATCATGAAAGATGGTTGTATACATGGAAGAACCCTGGAGATACTAAAAGGTATCAGATTATATAATGGTAAGACAGAGATTTAGAAACCTGGTTTTAAATTGTAAGACATTTCCATGGCAGATGTGGACTCTGACCACAATCTACTGGTTATGACCTGTAGATTAAAACTGAAGAAACTGCAAAAAGGTGGGAAGTTAAGGAGATGGGACTTGGATAAACTGAAAGAACCAGACGTTGTACAGAGCTTCAGGGAGAGCATAAGGGAACAATTGACAGGAATAGGGGAAAGAAATACAGTAGAAGAAGAATGGGTAGCTCTGAGGGATGAAGTAGTGAAGGCAGCAGAGAATCAAGTAGGTAAAAAGACGAGGGCTAGTGGAAATCCTTGGGCAACAGAAGAAATATTGAATTTAATTGATGAAAGGAGAAAATATAAAAATGCAGTAAATGAAGCAGGCAAAAAGGAATACAAACGTCTTAAAAATGTGATCGACAGGAAGCGCAAAATGGCTAAGCAGGCATGGCTAGAGGACAAATGTAAGGATGTAGAGGCTTATCTCACTAGGGGTAAGATAGATACTGCCTACAGGAAAATTAAAGAGACCTTTGGAGAAAAGAGAACCGCTTGTATGAATATCAAGAGCTCAGATGGAAACCCAGTTCTAAGCAAAGAAGGGAAAGCAGAAAGGTGGAAGGAGTATATAGAGGGTCTATACAAGGGCGATGTACTTGAGGACAATATTATGGAAATGGGAGAGGAAGATGAAATGGGAGATAGGTCTTTCAGTGCTCTGTCAAACTCTTCGCGAAATATCATGAGTCAGAACAAGGCCCCCGGAGTAGACAACATTCTATTGGAACTACTGACGGCCTTGGGAGAGCCAGTCCTGACAAAACTCTACCATCTGGTGAGCAAGATGTATGAAACAGGCGAAATACCCTCAGACTTCAGGAAGAATATAATAATTCCAATCCAGGTGTTGACAGATGTGAAAATTACCGAACAATCAGTTTAATAAGCCGCAGCTGCAAAATACTAACACGAATTCTTTACAGACGAATGGAAAAACTAGTAGAAGCCGACCTCGGGGAAGATCAGTTTGGATTCCGTAGAAACACTGGAACACGTGAGGCAATACTGACGTTGCGACTTATCTTAGAAGAAAGATTAAGGAAAGGCAATCCTACGTTTCTAGCATTTGTAGACTTAGAGAAGGCTTTTGACAATGTTGACTGGAATACTCTCTTTCAAATTCTGAAGGTGGCAGGGGTAAAATACAGAGAGCGAAAGGCTATTTACATTTTGTACAGAAACCAGATGGCAGTTATAAGAGTCGAGGGACATGAAAGGGAGGCAGTGGTTGGGAAGGGAGTGAGACAGGGTTGTAGCCTCTCCCCGATGTTATTCAATCTGTATATTGAACAAGCAGTAAAGGAAACAAAAGAAAAATTCGGAGTAGGTATTAAAATCCATGGAGAAGAAATAAAAACCTTGAGGTTTGCCGATGACATTGTAATTCTGTCAGAGACAGCAAAGGACCTGGAAGAGCAGTTGAACGGAATGGACAGTGTCTTGAAAGGAGGATATAAGATGAACATCAACAAAAGCAAAACGAGGATAATGGAATGTAGTCGAATTAAGTCGGGTGATGTTTAGGGAATTAGATTAGGAAATGAGACGCTTAAAGTAGTAAAGGAGTTTTGCTATTTGGGGAGCAAAATAACTGATGATGGTCGAAGTAGAGAGGATATAAAATGTAGACTGGCAATGGCAAGGAAAGCGTTTCTGAAGAAGAGAAATTTGTTAACATCGAGTATAGATTTAAGTGTCGGGAAGTCATTTCTGAAAGTATTTGTATGGAGTGTAGCCATGTATGGAAGTGAAACATGGACGATAAATAGTTTGGACAAGAAGAGAATAGAAGCTTTCGAAATGTGGTGCTACAGAAGAATGCTGAAGATTCGATGGGTAGATCACATAACTAATGAGGAAGGATTGAATAGGATTGGGGAGAAGAGAACTTTGTGGCACAACTTGACCAGAAGAAGGGATCGGTTGGTAGGACATGTTCTGAGGCATCAAGGGATCACCAATTTAGTATTGGAGGGCAGCGTGGAGGGTAAAAATCGTAGAGGGAGACCAAGAGGTGAATACACTAAGCAGATTCAGAAGGATGTAGGTTGCAGTAGGTACTGGGAGATGAAGAAGCTTGCACAGGATAGAGTAGCATGGAGAGCTGAATCAAACCAGTCTCAGGACTGAAGACCACAACAACAACAACAACATAACAATTTAAATACATACAACACACCCTATACTCCCAGAAAAATCATGTTTAACACAAAGGAAGCTAATGAATGGAGCAACCCACTACCAAAATTTTCTGACACCAAACGTTCACACGAGGAAAACGTAAGGGAAGTACTCATTGCAATTACTGAACAAGCTGACATTAGAAATAAGAACTATGGTGCTAATCTTAAAAGAAGGCAAAACTTTACAATAGGCATGCAAGTTTTACTTAAGACCCACTACAAATCGTCATCACCTCTAAAACGTAATGTTAAGTGGCGTCCATTATATGAAGGTCCCTACACAATCATTGATATACCACACCCTGGAGCATATCTGTTACAAAACCCCAAGAATAAGAGAATTTTAGGTTTGTACCCTCACAAAGATTTGAAAACTTTTAGCGCTTAGCAGAGTATGCCGATACAACAACAAGGTAAGTCACATCTGGTACTTCAAGCTGGAAGAAGAAGAAGATATAAGCTATAGTCGTAAGTATCTACATTTTACAGCACCAGCAATAACAGCAGCAGCACAATGATAAGACACAAGAAGAACTAACAATTTTGATGCAGAGCACAGTTACTGATTATATTTATTAATACCCTGCAGACAAGCTGACAGACTAAATGACCAGACACAATTTCTGCCCTGAACCTGATATATTAATTGGCATGATAGTCACTTGATTTGCTATTCACACTCACACCACAATCCACATGAACACAACATGCACAAAAAAACACTCTACAGGAAATGACAAATGAGATTAATTGAGCAAGGCTATATACTTTATTTTAATTGTAAATGGTACTTTGTGCATGTGCTAATTTGGAATTGATTGTGGATGTAACGTGCCGTGTCTTATTGTAATCATGACTTTTCAGGACAGATCACCTCCAAGATGTTTTCTAACCTATTATGAAAGTTTCTGTTGCAGGAAACATTTAATGAGGAAAAACACTTATTGTGTAGTACTGATGTAAAGATAGATATACTTAAAATGAAAACTTTATTAAAAACCACTGAACCTATAAGATATTTTTTTCTATGTCTGACCAACATGTATTTGTAAATATCTAGTTTAATGCAATTGGCAAAATGTAAATATGTATATGTATTACCAAATAATGTAATGTAAATGTATAGGTACATGTTTCACAGAAATTTTTTTTATATCTATGTAAATATGTAATAGAACACTGTACTCAATGTGAAGTGATATTTGTTATGTTTTGTGCTCTCTGTTGTGAACGAACAATTTGTTTTGCAACTAACAATGTATGAAAAAAGTTTTGTGCAAATTTAAAAAAAAAAACGGTTCACTGCACTCATGATGGGACACTATAGGTGACGTGAGTCGCAAAACTACGGTACACTTTTCGACGAAACGACGACACAATATCCAGGAGACGACGTACGCCTTTCGGAAGACGAAATTGGAGGTTATTGAGTAGATGTAACACGGACTGGTCAGTATGGAACCACTGACACCATGTATTCATACCAAGACGAACCCACATTTTAACTACGTCTTCCAAAGCACGCTTCATTGCGGGATTCTCGATCTCCAACTTATTTCTTCAAGCACTTTCGTCTCGACGTAAACAAAACGTGTGGCACGTGACATTTATTTTAAAGTGCAAAGACTTTAGCACAGTATAAACAATTTCTGACAAGTGACATTCTACAGAGAATACGTTCACATATCTCTGAATATGAACAAAAACATTAATTAATTTTATTTATTGAATGAAAATGTGTAATAACATCTTGAAGTGAAAGAGAACAATGGACTATATGCCCAACAATTTTTTATAAGCACAAGTGAATACGAACTGTGAAATGAATGTTGCAGTGTATGTATGCATGTTACGGAGAGAATTGCGCAAGCTAGCAACAGTAGACACATGGTAGTGCACAGGATTGTGCAACTTGAGTTCGCGGTTTCGCGCAAAGAAAAACAAGAAAAGACGCAGCTCCAACTCGTCACAGGACCGAAGAGAAAACAACCAGAGAGATGTCCGCATGGACACAGACTACCACCGACTGATAAACTAAATGAGCAGGCAGCAAATACAATCTATAATGTCGTCACAGTTAACATAAATAAAATTAACACACCTTTAAAAATTCGAGCCCTCGCGGACTTCCTACGCCATAGAAGAACAGACGTTGCACTATTGCAAGAAGTGGTTACGACTAAAATAAACCAGATACCTGGATATGCGGCAATCACAAATATAGACCCAGAATCCCAATGCGGTACGGCAATAATGCTACGGAACGGGATCGACTTTGGCGGGACTAAAATGTTGTCAAGCGGCCGAGGGATAGCGCTAAACATAGAAAAGACGCTCTTTATCAACATATACGCACCTTCTGGCACAGACAACAAGCGAGCAAGAAGCACCTTCTATAATGAAGAGGTAGCCGAACTGCTGATGCAGAACAATAACAACATCATCATTGGAGGCGATTTTAACTGTGTCGACGCAGCTGAAGACCAAATACCCGTAGCAAACATGTGCCCTGAACTGCAAGAACTGATCCGACGACTGAAAATAGAAGATTCGTGGCGCCTTCTCCATCCAACACACACTGAATTTACATACGACCACAAAAATGGTAAAAGCAGACTGGATCGTATATATTTCAGCAGAGCAGCAACTAAAAATGTAGCGCACGTCGAAGTCTATCCTGTCATCTTTTCGGACCACTGCAGCTACGAATGCAGCCTGCATCTCCAGAATGGAAAGAACGACAGCACAAGAAGCACGTGGAAGCTAAATACGGAACACCTGCAGGACGCGGAACTGCGCAAGCAAATAGTGGAAACGTGGCAAGAATGCCTGGCCCAGCGCGCACGCTACAGCAGCACGACCGAGTGGTGGCTGGCACGAGCGAAGCCGACAATGCGCAGCCCGTTGATAAGATACAGCGCGGAAAAGTCATTCTGGAGGTGAACCACGGCCGAGTTCTACCAGTAGCGCCTGAAAGACTTACTCGATGCACCAGCAGACGACCAGCAATACCTGCCGCTAGTGAGGAGAATCGAGGCAAAACTCCTTCAAATAAAGAAACAGCAAATAAGAGGCGTCCTCACCAGAAGTAAAACATATGGCGAGGTGGATGAAGAGCCACTCACCGTGCACCACCTAAATAGGGAAAGGGAGAGAGGCGCAGGAAAGTGCGTAAGTGAGCTTCAGGACAAGCAGGGAAAGACGCTCACGACGAAAACGGAGTTAACAAAACACATCGAGGACGATTTCCGAGACATGTTCCGTCGAGAAGCGACAGACGACGCAGCAACTGCTGAAATCCTCCAGCAGACGAGGAGCGTGCTCACAGACGCAGACAGGGCGTTGCTGACAGGAAATGTCGACGTGGATGACATCTAAGAAACGATGAGGACCAGCGCAAGAGGAAGAGCACCCGGCGCCGACGGCATCCCGCTCGAGTTCTACCTCGCATATTGGGACGTGCTAGGAGGGCAATTCACGGAAATGGTTCAAAAATGGTTCAAATGGCTCTGAGCACTATAGGACTCAACGTCTGAGGTCATTACTCCCCTAGAACTTAGAACTACTTAAACCTAACTAACCTAAAGACATCACACATATCCATGCCCGAGGCAGGATTCGAACCTGCGACCGTAGCGATCACGCGGTTCCAGACTGTAGCGCCTAGAACCGCTTGACCACTCCGACCGGCACGGAAATGGTAAACGAGATACTCGATGGGGCGGGAATTCCACCTGGGCTGACCGAAGGGACCATAACGCTCATCCCTAAGAAGAGAGCCGCCCGCCACATTGAAGAGTTTCGTCCGATTACGCTCCTCAACGCCGACTATAAAATAATAGCGAAATACATCGCAAACAACCTGAAATCGGCGACGGGGAAAGTCATCAGTCCGTGGGAAACATGTGCGGTACCAGGGAAAAATATATTTGACGCCACATGCACCTACAGGGACATAATAGCACAGGCAGGCAGCCACCACCGGAAGCGCAGGTGCCATAATTTCGGTGGACTTCAACAAAGCCTTCGACAGGATCGATCACAAATATCTCGTAGAGACACTAAACACTAGCATGTATAGCCTACGCTGACGACCTAGGCATCTTTATTGAAGACCAGGAAGATATTGGGAGAGTAGAAACCATCATGAATACATTCCAGAAAGCGTCAGGAGCCCAAACCAACCCCAGAAAAACAGTGCTACTGCCCATAGGGAATCAACGACTCAAACCAGACAGCCAGTGGTATAAAATAGCAGAAAGCCATAAAGTTCTTGGGATATACAGGGTGAGTCACCTAACATTACCGCTGGATATATTTCGTAAACCACATCAAATACTGACGAATCGATTCCACAGGCCGAACGTGAGGAGAGGGGCTGGTGTAATTGGTTAATACAAACCATAAAAAAATGCACGGAAGTATGTTTTTTAACACAAACCTACGTTTTTTAAAATGGAACCCCGTTAGTTTTGTTAGCACATCTGAACATATAAACAAATACGTAATCAGTGCCGTTTGTTTCATTGTAAAATGTTAATTACAACCGGAGATATTGTAACCTAAAGTTGACGCTTGAGTACCACTCCTCCGCTGTTCGAACGTGTGTATCCCTTCAGAATGCGACACGTCAGGCTGCATTACGCCAACAAAAGTTACGTTCTGGACACCGTGGCGAACCCCAGTCACAGAACAGCCAAGAGAATATACTGGGCCCTCTGGGGGAAGCCGGCAAAAAACAAAATTGAACTGCCGCAATACAATTGGAAACAAATATGGGGGAACGTCTCGGAAAACGTGTAGCCTAAACAGAACGGTACCGACCAACCAAAGACTGGCGGAGATAAAACTCGTCGCAAGTGACAAGTGTGACGTATGTGGCATGACCGACACCCTCGAGCACCGATTCACTTGCGGGAATGCCATCAACATCTGGGAAGCGTGCCAGCAGATGGTGGCCCACATCAACAGAACGGCGCCGGGAAGCATCACAGTGGAAGCAATCACCGCCCCAGACTGGAACCCATTTCCACGGCCCGAGCGACTGGCGACTCTCTGGATCCTCGCCATGACGGCACACGCCATCGTAGCGCGGAGGCAGACCGACCAGCTGGCCTTGCAGATGGACCTCTGGGAGGAGAACAAGACAGCCCAGCAGCACAGGCGATACCACGAGAACTTCAAAAACTTCCTGCAGATTCCATTGCAGACAGCAATCGCCAGAGTCCTTCCCAGTCTGTGAGCCTCAGCACCGCCACCAGCCACCTCACAACACTCACCACAAGAATAACGTGTGCAGTGATAGTGAACAAGAGCAACACAAAAGGTAAAGTGCTTTCTCTTCTCGCATCAAATAGTGAAGTATAGTAGTATAAAGTGTTTCTTCTTAGTGAAATCAGTGATACAAAGTGCTTCTCACCAAACATCTGTCATGCTCGCAGCCAAAACAGTGTCAAAAGTATGCACAGTAGTACTACCAGTTTCTTTTTAATTAACTTTTCTTCAATTATTTGTACTATACTGAATAGGAAACAAGCATTACTTAGTGGAAAGGGCCAACTACTCATTATTATTATTAGATATTATTTTAAAATGATTTCCTTTACTTTGTGCCTATAAAATTCTATTGATTACTCACACTATCCTTTCTGCTTCTCTTATGTAATATGACAAAATTTTTTCTCTCCTTAAATTTTGGTATATTCTGTAGTATATGTAAAAAAAGTTTCTTCCACTTCTGCTTTACCTATCACGGTGACGTTTCCCTCATACTGTCCCACTTAACAGTGTAACTAGAGGAAGACATCAAACCAGAATACACAATGTTCCTGTGGCATCACAAGTGCATCACATACAGAAACATAAACTCAAAATCAATGCATCGATGCCAAATATAAACTGTTATGCCTGTCCTGCAATGTGTACCCCCTCAAAAAAAGACGACAAATGGCCATGTAAAAGGGTTTAAGGAACAACAATAAGAGGAAAACGAAAAAGGAAAATATAAAAACGAAAACATATAAAATGACAGTAATATTAACCAACACTAGGAATATAATAGATTAAGAGAATAAAATGTCTTTTTTTTAAATCGTTGTTTTTTTAAATCGTTGTTAATACATTTAAATAAATATATATGGTTACAAAAAAAAAAAGAGATTCCGCATTAAATCAAATATTTTTCTTCTTTCTTTTCACTTTCATTTAACTTGTATGTAAATATTATTTATGTATTTGTATAGATTTATGATATTTTATGTATGTTGCATCTGTGAAACATGATACGTAATAACTTATGATCCATGACATGACAAAGAAAATAGTCAACTAATTGCTCAGCTGCAGGTGGTACACCTTTGCCTTCGCAATTTGGGGGGCAGTTTAAGGAACCATTTTCATTCTGGCACAGACGACATTTAATTTTCTTAACTTAGCTTATATGTATCGCTTCTACCCCCTACGCATGTCCCCGTCCTAGACTTTCTCACGTGCCAGCTCGTAAGTTCCAGATCGTCATCGTAATTTACTCACACATTCTCAACATATTGCATTTGAAACAACTGAAACAGATCTTTGTAATTCATTTGGATTCGATTAATAATCAGATTATTTTATATATAACTAAACTGATGGTTATACATCAATATTTTACGTTACGTATCGGATCTGCAGGAGCCATGTCTTGTTTGTAACTTAATTCTTCACGCCACTGCAATACCCCTATAGTCAGCTGACATTCTTCCAGCATTATTTTACCCTCTCGTACTGTGCAGCTCCTCCTACGGCTTCTGGTTGCGAATCTGTTCCGGCCACTATATCACCACTTACTAGGCACTTGTCGCTCAGTTCCTTGGACAGAAAATGTGTGTGACCTTCTGCTTGTAACGTTACACGAGAATAGGAGTCTTATGTATGCAGCAAGAACTTGGACGAGACGTAAACCTGTACAGCGATACGACGACGGCCTACAGTCTGTCGCATTATACGGCAAGGTGGGGTAGGGCCACAGAATTGAACGGAGATTAGGTTCGAAGCTAGAAGAAACATGCTATCGATTGACTGGTTGTTATCGATTGACTGGTTTCTCCTCTTAGAACCTCATTCGTGGTATGGATGAGGCGTGTGAAGCCCTTGAGAGAGAGGAATTAACACCGCTCTCTTGTCACAGCCAGTAGGCATCAGCACACTCTTATTGTGGTGTCACCGCCAGACACCACACTTGAAAAAGGTGGTAGCTTTAAATCGGCCGCGGTCCATTAGTACATGTCGGACCCGCGTGTCGCTACTGTCAGTAATTGCAGACCGAGCGCCACCACACGGCAGGTCTAGAGAGACGTGCTAGCACTCGCCCCAGTTGTACGACGACTTTGCTAGCGACTACATTGACGAAGCCTTTCTCTCATTTGCCGAGAGATAGTTAGAATAGCCTTCAGCTAAGTCCATGGCTACGACCTAGCAAGGCGCCATTAGCCGTACAGTGCTTGTATTGAAAGACTCAATTGTATCGTCAAGAGCGATGTACCACAATGATGGAATAAAGTTAAGTATTCGAGGAGCTACGTACTTTTCTTTATAGCATTCATTAAGTATCCTGTTTCAGACCTCACGCCAGCCGGCGTGTGTGTACGCGTGCATTTCGGCTACTTCCGAGTGGCGTGGCTGTCTTGCTACGCCACAACACTTATGTCATTCGTTGTCCTAGAAGGACTTAATATTTTGTGTGGCTGCACAGTTAGCCATATTGATATTTATTTGCAGAAAAGAGGCGCAGAATTAATAAGTCGCTCTCATTTGTGAATTATCTGCAATTATTTACTTAGAATTTTACTTAAGTGTCATTTATATCGTGATGTATATGTTGTAATAAATATATGTTTTATTTAATCGTATGCTTTTCTCTGTTTTAGTAGTGTCTCCCCATTGGTAAGATAGCAGACTTTATCTACAAAAAATATATAATGAGCCCTGGCTACGTTCCGTACATCTTCGGACGAGCGAAGCTCGATAATTCACGGCGCGTAAATTTTAATCTCTCAAATACTTATCCAAACAAATCAAACAAACAATTATTATTATTATTACAATTTATTATTATCATTACAAATTATTATTATTATTATTATTATTTTATTTTTTATTTGTTAAACCTCCTAGGCTGTGAGTTTCCTTTTTATGGAAATTATCTCAAATTCGGGTTTTATTAACATTCAGTAGCATGAAAGAGAAATTCTGTTAATATACAAGACTAAGCGACGTATATGAGTTTTAAGCGTTCTCGAGTGGGCACCAAATTTAAGTAACCCTATATTTATTTTACGAACAGAACGTGTAAGTGCAAAATTTCGCCCGTCCCATCTGGTGTTGGCAGTAATTATTCATGGGAAACTCTATGTTCAACGCTGCTATGACCATGGCTACCGGACTAAGAATTCAGAAAACTGATGTGTAGGTTCTGACTATGTCTCGATTTATTACGAATATCACAGAGATAAATATAGTTCAAATATTTCACTCATACGGTAATGGAAATAGCTACGTACGATAAATAACTCAGTAGTTATCATCAGATACAAGGGATGTTTATCGTGTACTCGCATGAAGGCAGACATTATGTAATATTTGAAGTTATTACAGAGATCAGATTACATCATACATTTCATAATCAACATCACAGTGAAAGTAAATCGCAATTTATCGTACAAATCATTGTATAATACACACATCAAAAAAAAAGTTTGGCATCACTCCAATCAGTTCCAATCCCTCCACCGCGTGGGAGGTACACGGATCGTGTTTTCTGTAGTTCAACTATGCCTAGACGGTCAATACCGCGGTTCGATCGCGTCCGCATTGTTACTCTGTGTCAAGAAGGGCTCTCAACAAGAGAAGTTTCCAGGCGTTTCGGAGTAAACCAAAGCGATGGTGTTCGGACTTGGAGGAGATAGAGACACGACTGTCGACGACATGCCACGCTCAGGCCGCCACTGGCTACTGCAGTGGATGACCGCTACCTACGGATTATGGCTTCGAGGAACTCTGACAGCAGCGCCACCATGTTAAATAATGCTTTTCGTGCAGGCACAGGACTTCACGTTACGACTCAAATTGTGCGCAATAGCCTGCATGATAGGCATCTTCACTCCCGACGTCCATGACGAGGTCCATCTTTGTAACCAAGACATCATGCAGCGCGGTACAGATGGGACAACATGCCGAATAGACCGCTCAGGATTGGCATCACATTCTCTTCACCGATGAGTGTCGCATATGCCTTCAACAAGACGATTATCGAGGATGTGTCTGGAGGCAACCCGGTCAGGGTGAACGTCTTAGACACAATGTCCAGCGAGTGCAGCAAGGCGGATATTCCTACTGTTTAGGGATGGCATTAGGTAGGGTCGATGTACGCGGCTGGTGGTCATGGAAGGCGCCGTAACGGCTGTACGATACGTGGATGCCATCCTCTATTGACAGTGCAACCATATCGGCAACATATTGGCGAGGCATTCGTCTTCATGGACGACAATTCGCGCCCCCATAATGCAAATCTTGTCAATGACTTCCTTCAGGTTGATGACATCGCTCGACTAGAGTGGCCGGCTTCTTCCCATCGAACATGCGTGGGATAGATTGAAGAGGGCTGTTTATCGACGACGTGTCCCACCAACCACTCTGAGGGATCTACACCGAATCGCTGTTGAAGAGTAGAACAATCTGGACCAACAGTGCCTTGATGAACTTGTGGACAGTATGACACGACAAACACAGGCATGCATCAATGCAAGAGGACGTTCTACTGGGTATTAGTGGTACCGGTGTGTACAGCAGTCTAGACCACCACCTCTGAAGGTCTCGCTGTATGTTGATAGAACATGCTATGTGTGGTGTCACCGCCAGACACCACACTTGCTAGGTGGTAGCTTTAAATCGGCCGCGGTCCATTAGTACATGTCGGACCCGCGTGTCGCCACTGTCAGTAATTGCAGACCGAGCGCCACCACACGGCAGGTCTAACGAGACGTACTAGGACTCGTCCCAGTTTTACGGACGACTTGCTAGCGACTACAATGACGAAGCCTTTCTCTCATTAGCCGAGAGATACTTAGAATAGCCTTCAGCTAAGTCCATGGCTACGACCTAGCAAGGCGCCATTAACCATTTCTAGAGAGAGTCTCACTTGTATCATCAAGAATGCTGTATACAAATGATGGATTAAAGTTAAGTATTCCAGCAGCTACGTACTTTTCTTTATAGCATTCATTACGTATCCTGTTTCAGACTTAAGCAAGCCTGCGTGAATTAAACGCGTGCCTTTCGGTTACCCGTCACTGTGGACTGGCTGTCTTGTCAGTCCACTACACTATGTATGGTTTTCATTAGTAAAAAAAAAGGGCAGGAATGATGTTTATGTTGGTCTCTGTTGCAATTTTTTGCACGGGTTCTGGAACTCTCGGAACCGAGATGATGCAAAACTTTTTTTGATGTGTGTATATTACGAGAGTTAACAATGTACAAAGAGTTAACATAGAATCAGAGCAGTATGTTCCATGATAGATTGTCGCTTATGGCAGAGGTAACAATTACGGAGAGCAACACGTCGAATGTAGAATAACCGATGGAATTATCTTACCGTAGGACAAGAGTCATTACAAATATATACCTTTTGGCGGAAAAACCAAGTCTTCTCAGAAATTCACAGGCTTCTTCAGAATGTGTATAAACACCTGGAAATGGGTAAGCACGGTAGGAAGCTGGAGGAAATGTTTGTCGTCGACAGAACAAGGAGAAAGAAATCTGACCTCCTCAAGTGCAGCAACCCGTCCACACACAACTGCGAAGCCTTAAAAGCTGCAGCTCTCAAGAGATTATTCTATTCCATGTTCTCCTTCATGGTCAAATTATAAACCACAAAACCTATTATGAGATTCTTATGGAACGATTTCAGCGTGGTCATGGGCACAGAAATGCGAACTCACTTCTTCTTCGTCATGATAACCCAAGCCACACACGAGTCTGCGCATTCAAGAGAAGATCATGAAACCTGTGTGGACTTTTCTTCCTCATCTGCTCTATGGCCCGAATCTGGCACCTTAGGCCTTTCATGCGTTTGGCCCACTGAAGGATGGACCCCACGGGAATCATTACAGCGGCTGCAACGTTCAAAGTTGGCTTATGCTAACTAAATCATGAAGTAAAAATTAACCGTGTAATGAAACTAAGTTGTTACCACCGCAGGGCCAGCACATAACCATATATTAATTTTGTGGCTCGGCTGATAATCTAGGGATTTGCGTGCACACTGTTGCATTGCGCCCATGTGAAAACATGTAATGGTTTCCTGGGATGTCTAGGGAAACAATAAGTGAAGGACGTAAGTAAATAAATAAAAAAAGAAATCTTACGATCCCTTAGGATATTAATGTAGACTATCCACCCTATAATGAAATGAAGAATAACTGTCCTCGGAGACGAAACAGAATGTACGCAGGAAACGATTAATTCATCCCAAAGGCATTGTGTAGAGCATCAGCTCGTTAACCTGATGAAATGTCTAATGTTTAACCAGTTCACTCTACTCCATTAGCAATAATTGATTATTTAAATCACAGATCACTAACAAATGTGTATATTGCTATCCAGTGAATAGAAACCCAAAAATTCATATCGATGCTCAAAATGATAAAGTCAAAACCAGTCATACGCCACGCTATGGCTTAAACACGCGACTCACAGGTGGAAACAGACGTTACCACGTTACCCCACCTAGAACAGCGTTCAAAAAACGCTTCTACCCCCTACGCATGTCCCCGTCCTAGACTTTCTCACGTGCCAGCTCGTAAGTTCCAGATCGTCATCGTAATTTACTCACACATTCTCAACATATTGCATTTGAAACAACTGAAACAGATCTTTGTAATTCATTTGGATTCGATTAATAATCAGATTATTTTATATATAACTAAACTGATGGTTATACATCAATATTTTACGTTACGTATCGGATCTGCAGGAGCCATGTCTTGTTTGTAACTTAATTCTTCACGCCACTGCAATACCCCTATAGTCAGCTGACATTCTTCCAGCATTATTTTACCCTCTCGTACTGTGCAGCTCCTCCTACGGCTTCTGGTTGCCAATCTGTTCCGGCCACTATATCACCACTTACTAGGCACTTGTCGCTCAGTTCCTTGGACAGAAAATGTGTGTGACCTTCTGCTTGTAACGTTACACGAGAATAGGAGTCTTATGTATGCAGCAAGAACTTGGACGAGACGTAAACCTGTACAGCGATACGACGACGGCCTACAGTCTGTCGCATTATACGGCAAGGTGGGGTAGGGCCACAGAATTGAACGGAGATTAGGTTCGAAGCTAGAAGAAACATGCTATCGATTGACTGGTTGTTATCGATTGACTGGTTTCTCCTCTTAGAACCTCATTCGTGGTATGGATGAGGCGTGTGAAGCCCTTGAGAGAGAGAGAGAGAGAGAGAGAGAGCGCTCTCAGGCAGAGATGAAAGATGGCAGGTGGCCTTGTGGGAGTGTAACAGGTAGAGAGTGGACATGCTTTGGTGAGGCTTTTCAGGACAGAGGAGCGTGTATGTGTGAAGCAAGGCATGTGTTCGGAGGGAGAAGACGGCACGCCATGGTAGCCATATTGTGTAGAAAGATGGTATAAGCCTTCTGAAACTTAAGGAACTTTTGGCCATTGAAAATGAGGGGGCTGGTTTCGTTTTCACCCGATGCAGTCGTCTTGTTCTGGAGCCTAGTATACCTGTGTTGTAAAGCTGATCTATGAGCGGGAAATATATTGACAGCTCCGGTAGCGATTATGGTGTGTTGCGGCCACGTGTAGTAAGTGTTGCTTTTACGCAGTGGAGAATGGCAAAACAGAGGCACGCTGGCGACCGAGGCGTTGCGAAGTAGGCAGGCACAGATAGCCTTGCTGACAGCAGCAAGTCTACCAGCAGGCTGACACAAGGACGCACACAGACCGAGCGCCGAGTGAAGCCTGGAGAGTGGTGAGTAAGGGGAAGTCAGGACAGCACGCCGTTACGCTGCAATATACTGCGGGAGTAATAACAAAAAGCTACAACTGAGGGTAAAAGACGTCCTCCTGCCGGATATGAATAGTGGAGCGTAGGCAGCAACAGACAAAAGCCAATAGGAAGCAGTTCGGATCTGAGGACGGACGTGGTCGGTGTCCGAATGTTCAGCGTTCGTAGGTGACGATTCCGGAAGTCTGTTCCAGCTCACAGGAGTCATCCGTTCACTGCCAGATGTCAGCTTCAGCTCTAGAGGTCGGCCCGAGTTCGGTCGGCCCCATGGCTGACTAACTACAGCGAGAACTTCCAGCAGGACCGGCGGCAGCGCGGTCTTGGTCACAGGCGTCGCCGGGGACTGACGCTCGGTCTTCACGGCAACCCGGCCCCACGGCGCGTGGTCCGTCCATGATGGGTCCCCGTGGACATCGTGGCTGATGGCTTCCCAGCCGCCGGTGCAGCAGGCGTCGGCAGCTGACCTCACGGCGACGCGGCTCCGTGGGCGTGCCCGTACTGGGGCGCCGAGCGGCGACGAGTTCATCTCAACCACAGGGCATCCTGGCTTCAGCGGAGCACTGGCGGCGTGAGGCTCCCGAGTGCGATCAGCGGCGCGTTGCACGCATTGTCGGATAATCTACACAACAGCAGCCAGGCGGAGGGATACGCAGGGCTGGGCAGCGGCGACGGAGGAGAAATTGTAAATGAAGTTCAATAAATAATTGTAAAACTGCACGCCGTCTCAGTCTTTGGCGCAGCCACTGTGTCTGCTGCTAACAAGTGGTGCAGAAGTCGTAACATTTGATATGATTTGTGGGAAACAAGACACAAACTGCAAGCTGCTGAATTGGCCGATACAGAGCTGTTGTTCTGGTAGTGACGCCCGAGAAGTGTGGTACGTGTAGTACAAAGGCACGACCGGACCAAGGGATGGGTAGACGTTAAATTATTTGAAGTTAGTCTGTACATGGTACTTTTACAAATGGTGGTCTGTTCTGTCATTGTAACATCTCATTGTGTACGGTTATATTGTACAATGGAATTTTTCTTATTTGTGGAATGTGTATATTGGCAGCGTAGTAATTACTCTCAGGTTAACATGTTGCCTGCTGTTCTTGGTAAACTCAATTTTATAAACTGTATTTTCTTTAATTAAGTAACTGTAAATGATCACGTGAGAACTTAAGCCGATCATTTTCTACGTGACCTTTGGTTTAATTATTAGTTATCAACAGCTCTCGTAAATGCTTTTGGCAGACGGATTTAATTTCGGGAAATTTAATGGCAAGTATCTGGAATTGTTAGTTAATAGATTATTGTTAAAGAACTGTCTCCTGGTATTGGCTGAGAATTTCTTTGAAAAAATTTCAACTTAAGGGACTGAAATGCAACTCTGTTCAGTGGAGATTGTTTTAGAAGATTGTTTCAATACTGTTGTTTAAATTTTTTGAGGTATTTTCGTTGCACCAGCTTTTGTAAACGCATGTTAGAAAACAAAACAAAAGGATCACAGTGTAAGATGAAACTGATCAACTAATGATTGTTGAATCTTAAATAAAGGAAGAGAATAACACTTGCATTTGACAAAATAAATTAAATGGCAGGGCACGGTGTTCACTGCTCGGCCAGTGTATTAAAATAAAAGGTCGTCGACCTACTGAAAATTAATAAGGTTTTGTACTATGGAGTATTTGATTTTCAGTACACTACAAGTCCTCTCCAGTTCCCCACTAAATCCGTGTCTCTGCCTTTTATTAGTTTTGTAGGCAAAGAACTGGTGGCGCAATATGTTTTATTTAAATCTTAAATAAAACCATCCTTTTACAATGAAATAAATACCCCCAGCTGCATACGGGCGTTGATATTTGTCAACGGGGCAGTTGAAAATGTATGCCCCGATCGGGACTCGAACCCGAGATGTCCTAGCTACATGGCAGACGCTCAATCCATCTGCTTCTTTTTTTTGTGCTCTCATTTTGTTCGTTATAGTTCGTTGCAATTGTTTGTGGCGGACGTTCTCTGACGCCCATTGAAGTTCGTTATTGATCCATTCACTCAGGTTTTTTTTTTTTATTACAGAGGGCAGCTAACCCTCTGACCGAACACGCTGAGCTACCGTACCGGCTAGTCCATCTGAGCCACTGAGGACTTGAAGGGCAGTGCGACTGCAGGGACATCTCTCTGGCACACATACCGTGAGACCCAACCTATTGCCCTGCACTATATTCATAGTGCCCCTACCAATTCTACTTATTACTAGCACCTTTTTGATTATTCCCGTAAGAGTTTGGGCACTATTGTGCATCCACACAGACGAAGATTGTCAAATGGCCGGTGGGCCTTAACTATGTCCGAAAGAACAGATACCATATATATATATATATATATATATATATATATATATATATATATATATATATAAAGGGTCGCCGGCCATTTGACCATCTTCCTCTGTGCGGATGCACAAATAGTGCCCGAACTCTTACGAGAATCGTCAAAAAGCCACGAGTAATGAGTGTAATTGGCATGGGCACTATGAATATAGTGCGGGACAATAACTTGGGAACATGGGTCTCACGGGTGGCGTGCCAGAGATAAGTCCCTGCAGTCGCACCGTCCTCGAAGTCCTCGGTGGCTTAGATGGATACAGCGTCTGCCATGTAAGCAGGAGATCCCGGGTTCGAGGCCGGCCGCGGTGGCCGAGCGGTTCTAGGCAATTCAGTCCGAAACCCACCGACTGCTATGGTCGCAGGTTAGAATCCTGCCTCGGTCGTGGATGTGTGTGATGTACTTAGGTTACTTAGGTTTAAGTAGTTCTAAGTTCCTCGGGCTGATGACCTCAGACGTTAAGTCCTATAATGCTCAGAGCCATTCGAACCATTTTGAACCCGGTTCGAGTCCCGGTCGGGGCCCACATTTTCAGCTGTCCCCGTTAACGTATATCAACGTCTGTATGCAGCTATGTGTATTCATTTCATTGTAATTTCATTCTAACAAGGTGCATGGTCACCGATGGTATCTGTTTTTTCGGACATGTCCGAAAGAAGATACCATGTTAATATATATATATACATATATATACCGTGTGATCAAAAAGTGGGTAAAAATTTGAAAACTGAATAGATAAAGAGGTTGAAATTGACACACGTGCTTGGAATGACATGGGTTTTCATTAGAACCAAAGAATTCAAAAGTTGAAAAAATGTCAGACAGATGGCACTTCATTTGATCAGAATAGCAATAATTAGCATAACAAACTAAGACAAAGCAAAGATGATGTTCGTTACTGGAAATGCTGAATATGTCCACCATCATTCCTTAAAAGTAGCTGTAGCCGAGGAATAATGTTACGAACAGCACTGTGAAGCATGTCCGGGGTTATGGTGAGGCATTGGCGTCAGATGTTATCTTTCAACATACCTAGAGATGTCGGTCGATCACGATACACTTGTGACTTCAGGTAACACGAAAGCCACTAATCGCACGGACTGAGGTCTGGAGAATAGGAAGGCCAAGCATGACGAAAGTGGTGGCTGAGCACACGATCATCACCAAACGACGCGCGCAAGAGATATTTCACGCGTCTGGCAATATGGGGTGGAGTGCCATCCTGCATAAAAATCGTACGTTCCAGCAAGTGTTCATCAGCCAGGCTGGGGATGATGCGATTCTGTAACATATCGGCGTACCTCTCACCCGTCACGGTAGCAGTTACAAAATCAGAATCACGCATTTCTCTAAAGCAAAAAAGTCCGATAACGGTAGATGTGGTAAATGCAACCCATACTGTGACTTTCTCGTCGTGCAATGGAGTTTCCACGACAGTTCTAGGATTTTCGGTAGCCCAAATTCTGCAGTTGTGGGCGTTGACAGACCCTCGGAGCGTGAAATGAGTTTCGTCGGTCCACAACACGTTACTGAACCAATTGTCATATTCCGCCATCTTTTGAAATGCCCACACCGCAAATGCCGTGCGTCTCACTAAACCGCCAGGTAATAGTTCGTGATGCCGATGGATTTTGTACGGACAGCATCGGAGGGTACGCCTCAGTGCCAACCAAACAGTAGTGTATGGATTGCCGGTGCGACGTACGACTGCACGAGCGCTGACTTTCCCGTGCATAAACGTACCCGCTACAGTCTCCATTTTTTCCTGAACTGTCTCAGCAGCATTAGGCCTTGTGCTCGGTCGGACACTACGGGGTCTATCGTCTAAACAACCCGTGGCTTGAACTTCGAAATCATTCTCGCCACAGCTGCATTTGTCAACGGACCTTTACCCATTCGAATCCCCTCCCTTCGGCGATAGGATCGTAACGCTGAACTAGCATATTCCCCATTCTGATAATGCAGCTTCACTAAAAGTGCCTTTTCAGGTAACGTCAACACGCTGCGGCTGCTGGAGCATGTGATTCTCTCTCTTGTTTTTTCTTTTTTTTTGTCTTTATTGTTATTTAAACACCTTACATGAGGTGGGCTGGCAGCAGAATACTACGCTGCTCTTCAGCCACACGTTTTACAAGGAGAATACAAAGGAGACACAGAAGATATAAATAACACGAAGCCGTTCACACTCGACGAAAAAACACTACAAACCGTCGGCACTGCGCACACATACTGACGATGTAGACGGTACAGGTGAACGATGGAGCGTGACGTCGAAGAACACTAATCCACAAACACGACGGCACACACACGAGAAACTGATGGTGATGATCTCCGGCGCGCGAATGTCCACTTAACGTGTGCGAGTCTGGGGATCTGCCAAGAGGGGTAGAAGAGGGTGGGGGAGGGAGATGGGAGAGCAAAGATGCCAATGGCAGAGGTGATGGTAGGAGGAATGAAGGTATGGGCGTAGGGGAAGCCCGAGGGAGGAGTGGGGAGAAAGGGAGGAGGGATGGAGGGGGGAGAGAAGAGAGAGAGGGTGCCCATAGGAACAAACACAGGAAGAGGGAGAGAGGATCAAAGTTGGTAGGAGGGGTAGATGGAGTAGAGGAGGGCATCATCAGGTAGGGGGAGCTGGCGGAAGCGACCTTGGGAGAGGGTATGGAGAGTGGCGAGATGGTGAGCAGGTGGGACGTGGAAATACAGGCGCGGCAGTGGAAGGGGCGGTAAAGGTTGGGAGAGACCAGTGGGTGAGGAGGATCGAGTTTACAGGAGGTGTAGCGGATCCGTATCCTTTCGAGGAAAAGGAGGAGGTGGGGGGAACGGAATAAGGTCATATAGGATCCACATGGGGGAGGGGAGACGGATGTGATAGGCGAGGCGAAGAGCATGGTGTTCAAGGATCTGAAGGGATTTGTAAAAGGTAGGAGGAGCAGAGATTCAGGCAGGGTGGGCGTAGCAGAGGATAGGGCGGATGAGGGATTTATAGGTGTGGAGGATGGTGGAGGGGTCCAGGCCCCACGTACGGCCAGGAAGGACCTTGAGGAGACGGAGTCGGGACCGTGCCTTGGCTTGGATTGTCCGGAGGTGGGGGGTCCAGGAGAGGCGATGGTCAAGGGTGACGCCGAGGTACTTAAGGGTGGGGGGTGAGGGATATAGGACGGCCATAGACGATGACATAGAAGTCGAGGAGTCGGAAGGAAGGGGTGGTTCTGCCTACAATGATCGCCTGGATTCTCTCATTACAGCTCCTTTTATACACGATTGTCATGCGAAGGCACTGACGTTTTGCTGTCCAGCGGCATCTGTCGGACATTTTGTGAACTTTTTTTTGTTCTAATAAAACCACAAGTCAGTCCTAGCATGTGTGTCTATTTTTACCTTTCTATCTACATTATTCCATTTTTAAATTATTAAGTTTTCAAATTTATACTGACTTTTTGATCTCATATATATATATATATATATATATATGTATATACAAAATAACTTTATTATTTGAGATATTTTCACAATGCTTTGCACACACATACAAAAACTCAAAAAGTTTTTTTAGACATTCACAAATGTTCGATATGTGCACCTTTAGTGATTCGGCAGACATCAAGCCGATAATCAAGTTCCTCCCACACTTGGCGCAGCATGTCCCCATCAATGAGTTCGAAAGCATCGTTGATGCGAACTCGTAGTTCTGGCACGTTTCTTGGTAGAAGAGGTTTAAACATTGAATGTTTCACATAACCCCACAGAAAGAAATCCCATGGGGTTAAGTCGGGAGAGCGTGGAGACCATGACATGAATTGCTGATCATGATCTCCACCACGACCGATCCATCTGTTTTCCAATCTCCTGTTTAAGAAATGCCGAACATCATGATGGAAGTGCGGTGGAGCACCATCCTGTTGAAAGATGAAGCCGGCGCTGTCAGTCTCCAGTTGTGGCATGAGCCAATTTTCCAGCATGTCCAGATACACGTGTCCTGTAACGTTTTTTTTCGCAGAAGAAACAGGGGCTCTAAACTTTAAACCGTGAGATTGCACAAAAAACGTTAACTTTTGGTGAATTGCGAATTTGCTGCACGAATGCGTGAGGATTCTCTACCACCCAGATTCGCAAATTGTGTCTGTTCACTTCACCATTAAGAAAAAATGTTGCTTCATCACTGAAAACAAGTTTCGCACTGAACGCATCCTCTTCCATGAGCTGTTGCAACCGCGCCGAAAATTCAAAGCGTTTGACTTTGTCATCGGGTGTCAGGGCTTGTAGCAATTGTAAACGGTAAGGCTTCTGCTTTAGCCTTTTCCGTAAGATTTTCCAAACCGTCGGCTGTGGTACGTTTAGCTCTCTGCTTGCTTTATTCGTCGACTTCCGCGGGCTAAGCGTGAAAGTTGCCCGCACGCGTTCAACCGTTTCTTCGCTCACTGCAGGCCGACCCGTTGATTTCCCCTTACAGAGGCATCCAGAAGCTTTAAACTGCGCATACCATCGCCGAATGGAGTTAGCAGTTGGTGGATCTTTGTTGAACTTCGTCCTGAAGTGTCGTTGCACTGTTATGACTGACTGATGTGAGTGCATTTCAAGCACGACATAAGCTTTCTCGGCTCCTGTCGCTATTTTGTCTCAGTGCGCTCTCGAGCGCTCTGACGGCAGAAACCTGAAGTGCGGCTTCAGCCGAACAAAACTTTATTAATTTTTCTACGTATCTGCAGTGTGTCGTGACCATACGTCAATGAATGGAGCTACAGTGAATTTATGAAATCGCTTCAATCATTTGTAATAGCCCTGTATATACAGGGTGTTTCAAAAATGACCGGTATATTTGAAACGGCAATAAAAACTAAACGAGCAGCGATAGAAATACACCGTTTGTTGCAATATGCTTGGGACAACAGTACATTTTCAGGCAGACAAACTTTCGAAATTACAGTAGTTACTATTTTCAAAAACAGATGGCGCTGCGGTCTGGGAAACTCTATAGTACGATATTTTCCACATATCCACCATGGGTAGCAATAATATGGCGTAGTCTCTGAATGAAATTACCCGAAACCTTTGACAACGTGTCTGGCGGAATGGCTTCACATGCAGATGAGATGTACTGCTTCAGCTGTTCAGTTGTTTCTGGATTCTGGCGGTACACCTGGTCTTTCAAGTGTCCCCACAGAAAGAAGTCACAGGGGTTCATGTCTGGCGAATAGGGAGGCCAATCCACGCCGCCTCCTGTATGTTTCGGATAGCCCAAAGCAGTCACACGATCATCGAAATATTCATTCAGGAAATTAAAGACGTCGGCCGTGCGATGTTGCCGGGCACCATCTTGCATAAACCACGACGTGTTCGCAGTGTCGTCTACGGCAGTTTGTACCGCCACAAATTCACGAAGAAAGTCCAGATAGCGTGATGCAGTAATCGTTTCGGATCTGAAAAATGGGCCAATGATTCCTTTCGAAGAAATGGCGGCCCAGACCAGTACTTTTTGAGGATGCAGGGACGATGGGACGGCAACATGGGACTTTTCGGTTCCCCATATGCGCCAGTTCTGTTTATTGACGAAGCCGTCCAGGTAAAAATAAGCTTCGTCATAAACCAAATGCTGCCCACATGCATATCGCCGTCATCAATCCTGTGCACTATATCGTTAGCGAATGTCTCTCGTGCAGCAATGGTAGCGGCGCTGAGGGGTTGCCGCGTTTGAATTTTGTATGGTTAGAGGTGTAAACTCTGGCGCATGAGACGATACGTGGACGTTGGCGTCATTTGGACCGCAGCTGCAACACGGCGAACGGAAACCCGAGGCCGCTGTCGGATCACCTGCTGCACTAGCTGCGCGTTGCCCTCTGTGGTTGCCGTACGCGGTCGCCCTACCTTTCCAGCACGTTCATCCGTCACGCTCCCAGTCTGTTGAAATTTTTCAAACAGATCCTTTATTGTACCGCTTTTCGGTCCTTTGGTTACATTAAACCTCCGTTGAAAACTTCGTCTTGTTGCAACAACACTGTGTTCTAGGCGGTGGAATTCCAACACCAGAAAAATCCTCTGTTCTAAGGAATAAACCATGTTGTCTACAGCACACTTGCACGTTGTGAACAGCACACGCTTACAGCAGAAAGACGACGTACAGAATGGCGCACCCACAGACTGCGTTGTCTTCTATATCTTTCACATCACTTGCAGCGCCATCTGTTGAAAATTGTAACTACTGTAATTTCGAAAGTTTGTCCGCCTGAAAATGTACTGTTGTCCCAAGCATATTGCAACAAACGGTGTATTTCTATCGCCACTCGTTTAGTTTTTATTGCCGTTTCAAATATACCGGTCATTTTTGAAACACCCTGTATATACAACCACCCTTATTTGATAAAAAGAATTACGTTGTATTACACATTGAACGATCGTCGAATATCCATGCGAGTTGTGCATTTGGAAATGTACGAAAGTGTGCTAGTGGGTTCCCGTTTTCTTGCCAAGAGTAGACACTGGGCGGGCTTTGGGCGTGCACCGTTTGCGCAGACCTCGTCCTTTCCGCGCAGAACGGCGGCGTGGCGCGCCGCTGTGGGGGACCAGCACCTATCTATCTATCTATCCCCTGGAGGTTGGTAATCCGATCGGCCGGCAGTCAGCAGGCCCCTGCCAATTTCCGGCGCCGTGGCGAGGCGCCTCGCGATGCCACAGCGGTTCGCCGCGGAGTCGGCTCTCGCGTTGTTTCAATTACGATCAGGATGCCGACCCACTCACTGGCGGCGATGTGCCGGCCAGCTGCCGGAAATGGAGTCAATGTTTCACGTTCCCAGCGCCCTGCGGGAAAGGAGTGCGCGCAGAAAGTCTGGCGCAGTTATTTCTCTGGCACTCCATCTCTGGGCACTTACGCGATTGTACGTGAGACCTCGTGGAGACTCCCGTCCTCTAATTCTTTCCCTTCTTTGATACGAGGGTCACTCCAAAACAAATGCACACTATATCTGTAAAAATCTTCTACCATAGATACTAGTAGACTGGCCTTGCTGTGCAGAAGCTATAGGGCTGGTGTGGCTCCAACATCAACCACGTGACTGTTGGCAAAACGTGGCGGGATTTCAAACCAGCTGTCTGCCATCCAATGTTTGTATCGTATTTTACCCACATTTCTCAATTGACTGCCAAACGCTTCCAACAAATTCTTCACAACAAAAATTGCTTTTTCTTCTGCGAAACATTATGTCAGAACTACATTTGACCTGGATTTGTTCACAGTACCATTTATAAAATCTAACAAATACATCGAACGCCCCTCTAGTGGATAGCGGGACGAAATTACTATAAACTATCAATTAAAGTAAAATGTCGTTAAAATTCTTTTAAACAGTAAGAGTGTGCTCGTGTCAAAACTTTAAACATTGGATTCGCCGCGTTTTGAGTTCTAGTCACTTATAAAACAAAATGGGATATGGGAATTATGCCAACTATAGGTGCCAAAATTGTCGATTTTAGGAGCAGGTCCATTTTAGAGTATCAATTTTAGGTGCACTTCAAAGGTTCAGTTCCTACTATTTTTACAAAAGTTTAAACTATCAGTTTTTTTTAAAAATGATATTTTTGATGAATGGTGAGACTTTGAAGTTTCAGAAAATAATTTTGGAGCCTACATTTATTTAATAGTATTAGAAGGTAGAAAGAAATTCTCTTCATGTGTCGACTATAGGTGCTCTACCTTATTATAATCTCACTTGTATATACAAAAAGGCGCGTATGTGCAGATGGCTTAAAGTTTTTCCGTTTCAGGGCCTGTATCCAAATGTGCCTTCGGTTTTCATCCTTAGGGAACCTATGAGTAGGAACGAGAAACAGTTATACTTCTGTAACCGAATTATCACAGATACTTTTCAAAATGTAATATGAGTCTGACTTTACAGCCATCACTTTCAAAACTTTAATTTACGTGATACTCTATTTCAAGTGTAAAAAACATAGAAGTCACTTCAGCAGATTTCAATAAACGCATCTGTACTATCATAGAAACATACGTGAAATGTAATGCCATTTCCCCCGACAAAACGCTGAGTACAGTCATAAGTGCAACACGAAACAATCACGTTTTGCCAACAGTCATGTGGCTTTAGCCCAAGATGTTGGAGCCACGAAAATGACGTCAGGGCCAGTCTATTATATTTATGGTCGAAGGTAAAAATACAGTTTTCATTCTGCATGTGTGAAAGTTTTGTAGATTCATCCTTCCCGATTGTTTTCAAACTTAGTTCAACCTTTTCTCGCGAGTGGCGCCGTCACAGCATGTCTCCAAGATGGCTGCTACACTTTACGTTCGTCAGAAGCAAGGTGCTATCACAGAATTCCTGTGCTGTGAAAACGACACAGTGGGAAACATCCACAAGAGGTTGAAAAAGATGTATGGAGATGCTGCTGTCGATCTCAGTACAGTTAGTCGGTGGGCGAGCAGGTTACCTTATGAAAGCGGGCACGGCAATATTAAGGATTGTCCTCGCAGTGGCAGGCCTCGTACTGCACTCACTCCAGACAATGTGCAGACAGTTAACGAACTGGTGACTGCTGACAGACGCACCACAGTGGACGATTTGTCACGCTACGGTGGGATAGGGGAAGGAATGGTTTGAAGAATACTGAAAGCGTTGGCGTTAAAAGAAAGGTTTGTGCGAGGTGGGTTACCGCGATGTTGACAGTGGCTCACAAAGAAACCAGAACAACTTTTGGAACAGTACGAGAATGGTGGAGATGAATTTCTTGGAAGAATTGTGACAGGTGATGAAACATGGCTCCATCATTTTTCACCAGAGACGAAGAGGCCATCAGTGGAGTGGCATCATGCAAATTCACCCAAGGAAAAAAAAAAATTCAAAACCACACCTCCCGCTGGAAAAGTTATGGCTACGGTGGTTTTCGATTTCGAAGGTATCTTGTTTGTGGACATCATGCCAAGTGGAACCACCATAAATTCTGATGCATATGTGGCGACACTGAAGAAACTTCAAGCTCGACTGAGTCGTGTTCGACCACATCGGCAAAAGTAGGATGTTTTGCTGTATCACGGGAATGCACGGCCATATGTCAGTCAAAGAACCATGGAAGCGGTCACAAAACTCGGATGGACAACACTGAAACACCCGCCTTACGGTCCTGACCTGGCTCTGTGTGACTATCATCTCTTTGGGAAACTGACTCTCTTCATGGAACAAGGTTTGAAGATAATGATTCCCTTGTGCACGCTGCCAAACAGTGGCTCCAACAGGTTGGTCCAGAATTTTACCGTGCGGGTATACAGGCGCTGGTTCCAAGATGGCGTAAGGCAGTTGAGAAGGATGGAAATTATGTGGAGAGACGAAAACATTGTTCCTAAAGGATGTATCTACACACTGTAAAACTTTCAAACATGTAGAATAAAAGATAGATTGAAAAAAATTGTATGCATTTCTTTTGGGGTGACCCTCGTACGTTCAATGTCTTCTTCGCGTCTTCTTCACAGTTATCTTGATCACCATCAGCCATTCGATAACTGCAGATGAAGAAAAACTTTCGGCAACCGTTTCGGTATTAAGCCACAAGCACCTACTTTTATCCCGTACATTTTATGACGCCATACAACAGCTACGTCTCCAGAGGCCTTTTCTTGTGTACAGAACGTCTGATTATTATAAGTACAAACGAAAGGAGCGAGTAGAGGAAAATGAAACAAGAAATAATACTAATAAATATACATGGTATGACGGATATAACTGCAAATATTTCTAACGGAGCAGAGGACAATATCATATATATGTTATTTGCCGACTAATTATTGTACCTACTACAACTCGTATATTTTCAGTTTTGTTAGTACCTCCAAAAATGTATGGCAAGGGCAAGCCATTAATGATTACTTTCCCGTAGGCAGAAGATCAGGCGTTGAAATGTGAACGCATGGAATGCAAAACAGTTATACTGTAGGTCAATACTGAGAGGCGTAGCCCATTTACAAGGGGAGGCCACGACGTTTGGAACGCTGATCTACTGTAAACTTCGTACACTCGTAGTACTCCACGAGGACAGCAAAATGTGTAGGCAATACCGCGTAGTTCTCATGCGTTACTGAGAAAATCGCAAGATAATTTCGGTCCTCAAATACATACCTTCGCGTGGCCATTTTCACCATGAAGCTGCGGCAGCCGAGTGGTTAGCGTTCAAGCCCTGTAATCCCTGGGTCCAGTCCTGTCCGTCAGTTTCTTTCTGTTATTGTCAATACAGTAATTTTCTTTACGATTTATATTGCAATTGATATAATGGGAAAAATACGTGTAATCGGATGAACTTTTATTAAATTTACAATGTTATTCGGTAGTCTACAAATTTTTATCATCACAAATAATATAATATTCATAACTCTATGTTTTCCATGTTTTGACGAAAAATACCGTCCTGCAACTTGTACTCGTAATTCCGAAAGTGACGATTAATTGTACATCTTTCGAAAGCCGTGTGTGCCGGTCAAAATTTGCAGCTAACAGGTAGTTTCGGGCTCCTTCCGGGTATGAGGGATTTCTCAAATCACGGACAAGCATACATTTTCAATATCACTTTATGCGTTTGGTCGTTTACAGGTCGATAGTTATGAATATTATATTATTTGTGATAGTAAAAATTTGTAGACAGCCAAATAACATTGTAAATTTAATAAAACTTCATCCGATTACACGTATTTTTCCCATTATATCAATTGTAATATAAATAGTAAAGAAAATTACTATGTTGAAAATAAAAAAAGAAACTGACGAACGGGACTCGATCCGGCGATTACGGGGCTTGAACGTTAACCACTCCTTTCTTTGTTGTTGACCGTTGTGTTTGGTCGTTGCAGACGTCACATGACATCCGTTCAAATTCGTTGTCGATCTTTTCACTCAGTTTTTTAATACAGGGGCAAACCAACTCTCTGACCGAACACGATGAGCTACCGTGCCGGCATGAGGATGAAATGATGATTAGGACAACACAACATCCAGTCCCTGAGCGGAGAAATCTCCGACACAGCCGGGAATCGAACCCGGGGCCATAGGATTGACATTCTGTCGCGCTGACCACTCAGCTACCGGGGGCGGACATAGGCTGCCGCCTCTACATGGCAAAAATGACCACGCGCAGGTATATATTTGGCGACCGAAATTATCTTGCGATTTTCTCAATAACGCTTGAGAACTACGCGCTACTGCTTACTCATTTTGTTGTCCTCATGGAGTACTACGAGTGTACGAAGTTTGCTGTAAATCCGTCGTGGCCTGCCCTTGTTAGTGGTGTAATTACGCCCATGCAGAAAACATCAGCTCGTAAAGTTTGTGACGTATTTGTGGGAAGACTGTTCGACGTAGAGAAAAACCAGCCAACACACTGATGTGTGTACATGTTAATGTACCATACACAATAACGTCTGAACTTACACCCATTACGTCTTGTATATTCAGTGCGAACTTCAATGGGGACGTTTTTAGTAGTTTATACAGCGAAACTGTCTCTCGAAATCTGGCATAAAATCTAAAGGCACTATGGTCTTCTTTATGAACACCAGCGGCAAGACACAATACAAACCTTCACTGCGAAATAGCGATGATAAAGTTACCGATGACAGAGCTGAAATTCAGCAGGCTGGAGTGGCCGTGCGGTTCAAGGCGCTACAGTCTGGAGCCGAGCGACCGCTACGGTCCCAGGTTCGAATCCTGCCTCGAGCATGGATGTGTGTGATGTCCTTAGGTTAGTTAGGTTTAATTAGTTCTAAGTTCTAGGAAACTGATGACATCAGAAGTTAAGTCGCATAGTTGTCAAAGCCAATAAATACACACTAAGGCAACGCCAGGTACTCAGCTAACAGGTTGAGTCTGTCTGTTGTAGGGCCAAGGAATATGTTTTGTACTCATGCATTATGAAGTGTTTGGAGAAATATCTCCACTACGGAAATCAATATGGTTTCTAATAACAGAGATTTGGCCAAGCAGTATACTCCGTTCGTTCATAAGACCATGATGGTGGTGCACATCTGCCTCCAGGTTGAAGGCCTGTTCTTTGTCCTCAGGAGGGCTTTACATGACGATCCTGACTGTCATCTTCATTGTCCTTACGCGGAACGTACGTTCGCAGCAGTAAAACCGTTCTGCAGTCGGCCTTAAATGTCGGTTCTCTAAATAAGCGTTACAATACCTCGCGGAAAGCGCATCGACTTCTCTCGCTGAACCAACCTACCGGTAACAAATCAAGCAGCACGCCTCTGAATTGCTTCTTCGTCCTATTCTTGAGTACTGTTCATCTGTCTGGGGCCCTGACTAGGTTGGATTAAAAGAATAGACAGACGAGATCCAACGAAAAGCGGCGCGCTTCGTCATGGAATCGATTAATCGGCGCGAGAGTATTACGGAGTTTCCCAATGCCAGTATGGAGATTTAGTAGCAATCGCTCTGCCCAAGCGCCATTCGCGAATGCAGTAGGGAAGGGGGATCGCAGTTGATAAGAGACGTGCCCTTTGTCATACTCCGTAAGGTTGCTTGCGTAGTGTAACTATAGATGCAGATACTGTAAGAATGATTTCCAGGCGTCACTAAACAATAATTGAACATTGTATTGAGCTCTCCGATTATTTTGTTTTACATTTAGATCCAGGTTGCGAACCACCTATGCACACAATTAACTTCCCGTGATTCGGGGTCACATTCACGTAAAACTGTTTTAAAAAATCCTAGTCAATGGCGACTGTAGAAAGTATTTGTTTCCACTATTGCAATTGGCATTTGCATGTGCACGTGAGAAAATATTTTCTAATGTTTGGCGTGTGCTAGCAGACAATCTTTTTCAGTTTATCGGTTGATAATGGCCTTAAGGCCTTATGGCCAAAAGGCTGTCGTTTATCTGATGTCAAACATTAAAAATCTTCCGCCAAGCGCTTATGTCATTGTCCTGCGAGAGCTGTTAAGTACAAAAATGAAATAGTCCACAGACCGAGTTTGAGGATAGTCGAACAGCAACAGGAACAACATCAGCGAGGGCCGCGTGTCCGCCACGTGTCGGTTATCGCGTTTCACACGTGCCCGCTCCCGGGACAAAGGCTGGCACTCGTTTTCCAGCGCGGGCTGCCCCTGCGACCCCGCCGCTGGAGTCTCCAGTGAGGCGGCAACTGATACTACTGCTGCAGGGTCGTAACCCCCCGGCGCCGTGCGCCGGCGGACAGACAGTTGCGCTGTGGCCTGAAAACGTGATACGCCCCTGACGCTCGTTAAAGGAATCCCTCACGAAATGGTTTCTCTCCCCCCCCCCCCCCTCTCCCTGTTATCGAGGCACCCAACGAACATCGTCACCTAACACCATCCATCACGTTATGATGCATTGAAATTCCTAACTTGTCCAGTCTATAGCGTGTACGGACAATACACACGCAGAACTTGAACGAAGGAGCATTACCTCGAGGAAAACGGGGGAACGGGTGAAGATGTGAGATACGATAACGGAAGCAGCATTTCAGAGAGCACTAAGAGCTAGAGGAAGGCCCCTGGAGTTGACATCTTCCTCTTTTGCATGTGCCTTTGCCCCGCGGTTCCGCAGGGTCGGATTTGGCAAGGTTAATTTAAGGGGTAGTCAGATGCCTTTCATGTCGCCACCCTGCATGCCCCAGGGCTGAATTGGTGTACCCCAGCTTTCTGCCTCTAGTGTAATCCATAGACTAGTGCGAACGTGTTCAGATGTCTGAGAGTCGTGTAACTGAGGCGGACGTCGGGACCAGCCCGGTAGTCACCTAGTGGGATGTGGAAAACCGCATAAAAACCACATCCAGGCTAGCTGGCACACCGGCCTTCGTCGGCAATCTGCCAGGTGGATTCGATCCGCGGCCGGCGCGCCTACCCGAGTCAAGGAACCATCACATTAGCGCTCTCGCCTAACCTGGCGGGTCCCTGGAGTACACATCGCTTCCTCAAAATTATTGAGATTCTTGTGTGAACCAACCATGACAAAAATATTAGACCTGTTGTACAATATTATGAGACACATGAGTTTAGGAACATTGTGGTAATTGCAGTGTCAAAGGAGGCATGTCCTGACATGTATGAATACTGTCGTACCGTCATTGTAATAAGTCATTGTTTGAAAATACTCACACGGATTATTTACAGAAAAGTGTAGAAATTGGCAGAAGCCAACCTCGGGGAAGATGATTTTGGGTTCAGGAGTAATGCAGTAACACACGGGGCAATACTGACCCTACGACTTATCTTAGAAGGTAAGCTGAAGAAAGATCCTATGTTCATAGCATTTCTACGTTTAGAGAAACCTTTAGCAGTGTGGACTAGATTACATTCTTTGAAATTTTTAATATTCTAGGGACCAAATACAGGGAGCGAATGACTGTCTACAACTTGTTCAGAAACGAGACTGGAGTTATTATAGTCGAAAGACACGAAAGGGGAATTCGTACTTAAGAAGGAAGTGAGACATGATTCTAGCGTATGCCCAATGTTCATCAATCTGTTCATTGAATTCTAACCAATCCACAATGTTAATCAATCTGTACACGGGGAAAGTTATGAGGGAAGCCAGGGAAAAATTAAAAAAGGACACTCAAGGTCAGGAAGAGGGAGTAAAAACTTAACGTTGATTGATTATATCAGTAGCTTTTAAATGCAATCCAAATGCTATACTTCGCCAGTGGCACTGTAATACTGTCAGAGATAGCTTAGGACTTGGAAGAGCAACTGAGGGGAATGGCCAGCATCTTTAAAAAAAGACTATAATATGAACTACAGTAAAAGTAAAACTTCGGATGATGTAGATAGGAACAGATTACTAAATTTGACACTAAAGGTAGAACGAAAGTTTTGCTATTTCAGAAACGAGACTGGAGTTATTATTGTCGAAAGACACGAAAGGGGAATTCGTACTTAAGAAGGAAGTGAGACATGATTCTAGCGTATGCCCAATGTTCATCAATCTGTTCATTGAATTCTAACCAATCCACAATGTTAATCAATCTGTACATGGGGAAGTTATGAGAGAAGCCAGGGAAAAATTAGAAAAGGACACTCAAGGTCAGGAAGAGGGCGTAAAAGCTTAACGTTGATCGATTATATCAATATCTTTTGAACGCAATCCAAATGCTATATTTCGCCAGTGGCACTGTAATACTGTCAGAGATGGCTAAGGACTTGGAAGAGCAACTGAGGGGAATGGCCTGCATCTTTAAAAGAGATTATAATATGAACTACAGTAAAAGTAAAACTTCGGGTGATGTAGATAGAAACAGATTAGTACATTTGACACTAAATGTTGAACGAAAGTTTTGCTATTTCTGCAACAAAACAACCGATTATGGATAAAGAAGGGGAGATATAAAATGCAGTTTGGCAACAGCAACTGAAGCATCTCTGAGATATTGCAATTTGTTAATATTTGATATTTTACTGATGTATATCGTTCGAGTGTAGCCTTGTATGGAAGTGAAACTAGGATGACTGTTAATTTAGACTTTTACACAAGAAAGAGAAATGAACCTTTTTAAACGTGGTGCTGTAGAAGACTGCTGTATATCAGATGCGTAGATCGAATAACAAACGAGGAAGTTGTGAACAGAATTGGGGAAAAAGAAAGAGAGGCCACAATTTGACTAAAAGAAAGGATCCGTTTGATAGGACACATCTTGAGGCATCAAAGATCTGTTGATTTGGTGATGGAAGGAAGTACGTATGAGTGTGGGGTGGTGGGGGTGGGAGGAGGGGGTATTAGAGATCAAATCCTGAACACAGCAAACAGGTTCCAATATGTGTAGGTTGCGGCAGGTGTACAGAGATCAAGGGTTTTCCACTGGACAGGCTATTATGGAGAACTACATCAGACCAGTCGTTGGGATTAAGAGCACAGCAACAACTACAACAATAACTTGATTGAAAACTTATTTTCCCTTTGGTTTCTCCCCCAAATCAGCTTTAATTAGCTTCAAAAGCTTCTTAAGATTGATCCATAGATAATATTACACACTATGTAAAGGGAACTCAGTACTTGTCCAGCAACGATCCATTTCCATGACACAAGAAAAATAATTTGGATGGGTTAATTATTTTTTATATTTAGGCTGCTTAGTTCTGAAGATAACAATACCCTGTGGTAATTAGAAACCCGGAAGTCGCTGCTAAACCCCAAGAGCAAAGCTTTATCAATGATGGGCTGTTTTGTGTGAGATGAAGAATCACCAATGCACACGAGCAACAGTTAGAATTCTAAGAATTAGCTTTTCTTCTTCTTTTTACTCTTTCGACTGCTTTGACGCTTCGCTCCATCTTTTTCTATTTTGTGCTAATCTTTTCATACTTGCTTAACTACTGCACCATCCTCAGTAATCTAGTATTGGTCTTCTTCTCCTATTTTTCTCTCCACTGCTTTTCTAGCACCATGTTAAGTGTTCCTGGATTCTGTATCAGGTGTATCACTAAGCTGTCCATTCTTCTAGTAAGGGGCGCCTACAGGATTCTCCACTCAGCAATTATATTTAATACGTCTCCATTTCGTATTTTTTCTGCCAACCTGAGTTTACCATTATTCGGTTGCACCACATTTCAAATATTCTAACTTTCTACTTCTGTGGATTTCTGATAGTTCAAATTAAACTTTCGTACGATGTTACGCTCCTGATGTAGACTTGTATGAACACTCCTCACAGTTACATGTCAGAATCAGATTTTAGTGGAGTCGTTTGTTGAAAATAGTTTCTTCTTAACGACACAAAGCCGCAACAGGCTATCCGTTTCGTTCTGCAATTGCCAACTTTTGTATGGAAGAATTGGAGCTATCACCTGTAGACAAAACAAATAACTAGCCATCCCGATGGTATAGGGCTGTGGATGATCCAGTTGCGGTTTCGTCATATGATAGAATGGATTTCGAGGAATCCTTGCATTTACAAATAATATAAATCTTAAAATCCAATTTACCGAGAGAATTGGAGTTACAGCTCAGTATTCTTTTTGGATGTTTCGGTTACAAGGGAGACGGATGGAAAGTTGAAACACATAGATACTCAGACTGTCAAGCATGCAGACAGAACTCTAACCAACATCTATAGAAAAAATGGCTTTCCCTAAAAATCTTGTCTTTCCTTAAATATCTTCACACTCGAATACCTACACGTCGGATTACAACTTCTAAGGCAGGCTTCCAGAATAATGGCTGTTCAGTAAAGCAAATAAATAGGGTTCTGAGAGCAAATGACAATGAAAGATGGAAGAACCATGGAGATATAAAAGGGGAGTTGTCATGACGACGCAGACTTCAAGCTGACTTCTGCCATGTCAGAGGATATAAACCTTAGTTTCTGGTGGAAGAGTTTTGATCAAAATATTGTGTCATTTTCGTGTGTACTAATCGTTCTCATTATAGTCTAAACTGTAAAGGAGTCCATTTCATTCGTAATTGACTTGTTTAAGGGATAATTTGTTGTATACACAAGAAATTTTGTGGCACTGATTACTTTGACTTTAGCAGTTTTATTTCTATCATTCGACTTCATGTGTCCTATAGTCTAGCTCTAAAAACTCTGGGTGAAATCTTTGAGGTGGAAAGAGTGGAAACTTAGAAAACATAGCGTAATGTGGTTTCAGTACTTCCGGGAAGCGAACGTGGTTCTGATATCAGTTTCATCAGTCTATCTTAATAAAAATTGTGGATTACGAAAGCAGCCATGTCAGGTTACATAATCCTCTTCTTATTTATTAGAAACGCAAAACAAAAACAAAGTGTTACCGGATCAACATGTATTTAAGACCAGAAAAAATCTCACAATTCCTTCTTGGCAATGTGTTATTCGCGAAAGTACTGTAAGGATTTGCTACTGAAAACAACTGATGAGTGCACATGACAGAAATTAAGAACAAGAGGCAGTCGTAAATAGCTATCTGTTAATGTTTTTGGGTATCCAGTATGGCGGCGTCGGCTTCAAAGCAACGTACTGCCTCAGTCTGTACCACTGTCCCAACTTCTTTTACCTCCATGAGCAGAAATTAAAAATATAATTGTGAGACCTGAGTTTCTCCTTGCGTATACGACTTTCAAATAGTTTCCTGGGAATTCAGGCAGGTAACACTTTCAGCGAAAGCCGATATCTCGGCGGGAGAACACCCCGCCATTTTCAAGGCAAACTGCAACGGACAGGCGACGTACATGCAAATTTAAAACCTCGGTTCTCGGACTGAGGCAGGAAAGATAACACACACACTGAACACTAGTGACACCAAAGATAACCAAAGTCAGAGCAATGGTTAGTGAGACAACGAATTCGCAGGGGAGGTAGCATTGTCTCTGCCTCTCTGTCTTTTGACAAGGGAGAGAGTCGGATTCCGAACAGAATTTAAACAAAAACATTCATCCCTGTTAACAAGGTTGCTCGCTAATTTGATCTCAACTGCCTCTTCAATAACATTGTCTCAATAGCTGGACGTGCATGCCAATATCTCGGTGTTATTATATAACATAGGGTCACAAGCATCCAAGCAATGTTCGGAAACAGCAAATCTACTTGGCTGCCGTAATCGTGTGTGCCGTTTATGCTCAGTACATCGGTCCTCCATGGTCCTGATAGTTTGACCAATATATGCCATGCCGCAGCTACAACGATACGATATACACCCGCCTTACGCAGACCAAGATCATCCTCAACAGAACTCAAAAGGGCTTTAATTTTAGATGGAGGTCGGAAAATACATTTCACATCGTAGTTCCTTAAACTACGATCGATCTTGTTGGAAGTGTTTCCTATGTAAGGCAAAAAGGCAGTAGACCTAGGTGTTGACTCATCAGTCACCCGATTTAACTTCAGTCCACAGCGCAACGCACGTTCAATCTGTCTATCGCTATAACCATTTTGACGAAATGTAACTTCAAGGTGGGACAGTTCAGTTGGCAAAGTCTTAGCGTCGTAAACGACATGTGCCCTGTGTACCTAGGTACGAAGTACCCCTTCACGCTGAGCCGGATGGTAAAAACTATTAGCCTGTGAGTACAAGGTGGAATGAGAACGTTTCCTGTAGACCGCATGTCCCAATGATCCATCAGCCTTCCTCCTAACCAACACGTCAAGAAATGGAAGGCAACCATCCTCTTCCACCTCCATCGTAAAACGAATGTTCGGGTGGATCGAGTTCAGATGTTCTAGAAAGGCATTCAAATTCTCCCTACCATGAGGCCAAATACAAAGGTATCGTCAACGTATCTAAAGGAACAGGCGGGTTTCAAAGGCGCCGACTCCAATGCACGTTCCTCGAAGTCTTCCATAAACATATTTGTGATCTCAGCAGATAAAGGACTACCCATGGCAACTCCATCTGTCTGCTCGTAATATTGGTCATTGAATAAAAGGTATGTGGATGTCAACACATGCCGAAAGAGATTAGTTAAATCAGAACCAATACTGGCCTCGACTAACCGCAACGAATCAGGCAGAGGAACACGAGTGAAGAGAGAGACCACATCGAAATTCACTAAAATATCAGAGTCATTCAACCGCAGTTCCTCCAAACGACGTAAAAAATCAGCTGAGCTCCTGATATGATATTCAGACCGACCTACTTGTGGACTCAACAGAGAACCAAGACGATTAGCTACACGATATGTCGGAGCGCCGACGTTACTCACTATAGAACGGAAAGGAACCCCTTCCTTGTGAACCTTCGGAAGGCCATATAACCTAGGGGGAACAGCACTATAGGTGTTAAGACTCTTGATAGTGTCCTGCGACAAACCACTGTTCTTCAGGAGGCTGTTGGTCTTTGTCTCAACACTTTTTGTGGGATCAGCACCGATTCTGTGATATGTTGTATCTTTTGTACATAATCAGGTTAATTTAAAACAACGGTGGCATTGCCCTTGTCCACAGGTAAAATTACAATATCAGGATCAACTTTGAGAGAATGTAAAGCAGCCCTCTCTCCTCCTGTTACATTACTCTTGGGTGAACGAGCCCTAGTCAACACACGGCATGCCTCCCTCCTAACCTCCTCTGCAGCGTCAGGAGGTAGTATGCAAACTGCCTGTTTAATTGAACTAATAAAATCAACTACCTTCAAACTCTTCGGAGTGTGTGCAAAATTTAAACCCTTCCGAAGCACGGATAAGGTTGCGTCATCAAAAGATATCTCTGTGAGATTTATCACAGAACGTCGAGTTGTAACATCATACTCCGCGCTGTACCGCAAAATTGCTACTGGTTCACCAAAGGTTATTAATGTCATTCAGTACGCAAAATGTAAAGTGGAAGTAGGTGCCAAGGAATGACTGGTGAAATTACACACAATTTTCAGTAACAATCTTTATTCAAATTTGGTGCAAGACTTTTCGATACTTAAAAAAAACAACAATCATTTAACAAATAGTCACAATTTATGATAGGAAAGGACTTTTAAATTATTAAATTATTATAAAAAATGTCACGCCACTAAAAGGCAAATACAGGAAGCAATTTAATGTATACAACGCGACGCTGTATAATATTTCAAGCTCAGCTAAATTACAGGTGAATTTCACTCCATTCATTAAATGGTGCAGAATCTGTCTGCAACATATAAAGACAATCCTGTTTATAAAAGTTTTCAAAATAGAAAAATCAAAACGCATGAGTCATGCACACGGGGTGATATTCACAGTTAATATCATTAAAATTCGCAAAATATATAAAAAACAAATTTTACAAATTTCTGCCAGTTAACTTACGGCAAACACACACTCTTGCCAGGTAGGACTTGCGAACTTCTACAACATTCTCCTTCCAAGGGAACAATTTCTACCCATAATGAAATGGCAAACTTTTGTATGGCAAGAAAACACACTAATAACTAACTACCTGCACAAAACACATAAGTACGTTGAGTAAAAGCCTTAAAATGTATTGAATTGGAAAAACACACAACAGTTTTTGCTGACTAGAAACAATGTAAAAAATCCACTTCGGCATAGATTAACCTTGCTTGATTATAGCCAAATATACATAAACACGAATTTACGTAAGTTACAGTTTCCAGATGAGTAGGAATTCGTTATGCAATTGACTAGTTCTTACCACGAGGCTAAAGGAATTTTTCTTCTTTCTTAGAGTACCTTTTACACGTGAGTCTAGTAATATTAGTTATGACGGCGAAAGAATGGATCAGGCCGTAGTGCCTTGCATTTTAAACAGTACAGTCATTGGAGCCTTAGACTTTCACAGACATGGCAGACGCTAACAATCGAATAAACCCGTAGGAAAGCTGGGAGGAGAAAGAAGTAATCCGAACCACGGATTTACTCTGTCCCCCGCCCCTCTCCCTTTCGTCCTCAAAAAGGGACAAACGGACCACCCTTTCTAATATTACAACCTTCCCGCGGGTGGGAACACAGAATGAATGGCGGGAAACCCCCCAAAAATTACGGCTGGTATAATTAACAAGAACAAGTAAATTGAATTCAATTAAACTTCATAAAACCTGTTAACAATCAATACTCAACTTCTGGTGCGTTACGACTCCACAGACTGAACCAACGCACCACCTCCAAATGCTCTGGCGAGCCGCCCGCTGCCAGCCGTTTCAACGGACGCAGGAAGGCGCGCAGATTTTCAGAACCTCCTCGCCGGTCGACAGCATAGGGCCGAACTGCAGATTAGGCCCCTTGCGGACCCACGCTCAGTAACATTCCTTTCGCGACGAGCAGTTAACGCCCCATACCACGGAGCCGCTGCTCGCGTCGCTTACGCTGATGCCGCGGTCTGCGTACTGTCCCCATAGCACCAGCAGAGAAGTCGCTTGTTGATGCCCCGACTTCCAACTTTCCACGAGAGCCCATACAGCCACTTCTTAAACTCACCCGAACAGCCCACTTCTCCCCTTTCCCGCTAGAGGGACACATCGAGGCCTTCAATTGCGATAACGGCGCCACCGTCAGAAAACGGAGGGCGACTGCTTCACGCTACGCGCTGCGGCGCGCTTTTCAAAGATAATTTTACTATGGCTCGCGCGCGATGAAAACCTTTGCCGAATGCCGGGCAGTAACTGAATCCAAACGTCGACGAGTCAAACGAATCCTTTCACGAACAAGAGCCAAACCAGCACGTTGCTTGATGCGATTGGCGGCAGGAGAATTAACATGGTGCGCAACCTCGTTCTACTCGTCGACGTTTGGATTATGTTTGCTTTCATTTAATGGTTGCATCGGAAGTGTCTGATTTCAGATGGGACTGGTTGGACGGTGCCTCATGGACTCAAGCTGACTGCGAATACAATTCCGTTACTGCCCGGCACTCGGAAAAGTGTGAACGTTTTCATCGCAGGGAGTCTGATGTTATATCTCAACGTTCTGTGATAAATCTCACAGAGAAACATTTTGCTGACGCAACCTTATCCGTGCTTGGGAAGGGTTTAAATTTTGCACACACTCCGAAAAGTTTGCAGGTAGTTGATTTTATTTGTTCAGTTAAACAGGCAGTTTGCAGACTACCTTCTCACGCTGCAGAGGAGGTTAGGTGGGAGGTATGCCGTGTGTTGACTAGGGCTCGTACACCCAAGAGTAATGTAACAGAACGAGAGAGGGCTGCTTTACATTCTCTCAAAACTGATCCTGATATTGTAATTTTACCTGTGGACAAGGGCAATGCCACCGTTGTTTTAAATTAACGTGATTATGTACAAAAGATACAACATATCACAGAATCGGTGCTAATCCCACAAAAAGTGTTGAGACAAAGACTAACAGACTCCTGAAGAACAGTGGTTTGTCGCAGGACACTATCAAGAGTCATAACACCTGTAGTGCTGTTCCCCCTAGGTTATATGGCCTTCCGAAGGTTCACAAGGAAGGGGTTCCTTTCCGTTCCATAGTGAGTAACGTCGGCGCTCCGACATATCGTGTAGCCAATCGTCTTGGTTCTCTGTTGAGTCCACAAGTAGGTCGGTGTGAACATCATATCAGGAGCTCAGCTGATTTTTTACGTCGTTTGGAGGAACTGCGGTTGAATGACTCTGATATTTTAGTGAATTTCGATGTGGTCTCTCTCTTCACTCGTGTTCCTCTGTCTGATTCGTTGTGGTTAGTTGAGGCCAGTTTTGGTACTGAATTAACTAATCTCTTTCGGCATGTGTTGACATCCGCTTACTTTTTATTTAATGACCAGTATTACGAGCAGACAGATGGAGTTGCGATGGATTGTCTCCTGTGATCGCAATTTTGTTTATGGAAGACTTCGAGGAACGTGCATTGGAGTCGGCGCCTTTGAAACCCGCCTGTTTCTTTAGATATGTTGGCGATACCTTTGTATTTGGCCTCATGGTAGGGAGAATTTGAACGCCTGTCTAGAACATCTGAACTCGATCCACCCGAATATTAGTTATACTATAGAGGTGGAGGAGGATAGTTGTCTTCCATTTCTTGGCGTGTTGGTTAGGAGGAAGGCTGATGGATCATTGGGACATGCGGTCTACAGGAAACGTACTCACACCGACTTGTGCAGGGTAATAGTTGTCACCATCCGGCTCAGCGTGAAGGGGTACTTCGTACCTTGGTACACAGGGCACATGTCGTTTCTGACGCTGAGTGCCAGCTCTGCTGTCCCATCTTGAAGTTACATTTCGTCAAAATGGTTATAGTGATAGACAGATTGGACGTGCATTGCGCTATCGACCAACTCTACATCTGGTGACTGATGATAATTCTGAGTCAACATCTTAATCTACTGCCTTTTTTGCCTTACGTAGGACACACTTCCAACAAGATCGGTCGTATTTTACGGAAATACGATGTGAACCGTGTTTTCCGACCTCCATCTAAAATTAGAGCGCTTTTGAGTTCTGTTAAGGACGATCTTGGTCTGCGTAAGGCGGGTGTATATCGTATTCCTTGTAGCTGCGGCATGGCAAATATTGGTCAAACTATCAGGACCGTGGAGGACCGATGTACTGAGCATGAAAGGCACACACGATTACAGCAGCCAAGTAAATCTGCTATTGCCGAACATTGCTTGGATATTGATGACCCCATGTTATATAATAACACAGAGATATTGGCGTGCACGTCCAGCCATTGGGATAGTGTTATTAAGGGGGCAGTTAAGATTAAATTAGCGAGCAACCTCGTTAACAGGGATGGAGGTTTTTGTTTAAACCCTGTTTGGAATCCGACTCTCTCCCTTGTCAAAAGACAGAGAGAGACAGTCAGTGCTACCTCACCTGCGAATTCGTAGTCTCACAATCGATAGCCCTGCTTTGGCAACCTTTGTGGCACTAGTGTTCAGTGTGTGTGTTATCTTTCCTGCCTCAGTCCGAGAACCGAGGTTTTAAATTTGCATGTACGTCGCCTGTTCTGTTAAGGACGATCTTGGTCTGCGTAAGGCGGGTGTATATCGTATTCCTTGTAGCTGCGGCATGGCAAATATTGGTCAAACTATCAGGACCGTGGAGGACCGATGTACTGAGCATGAAAGGCACACACGATTACAGCAGCCAAGTAAATCTGCTATTGCCGAACATTGCTTGGATACTGATGACCCCATGTTATATAATAACACAGAGATATTGGCGTGCACGTCCAGCCATTGGGATAGTGTTATTAAGGGGGCAGTTAAGATTAAATTAGCGAGCAACCTCGTTAACAGGGATGGAGGTTTTTGTTTAAACCCTGTTTGGAATCCGACTCTCTCCCTTGTCAAAAGACAGAGAGAGACAGTCAGTGCTACCTCACCTGCGAATTCGTAGTCTCACAATCGATAGCCCTGCTTTGGCAACCTTTGTGGCACTAGTGTTCAGTGTGTGTGTTATCTTTCCTGCCTCAGTCCGAGAACCGAGGTTTTAAATTTGCATGTACGTCGCCTGTCCGTTGCAGTTTGCCTTGAAAATGGCTCGCCATTTTCAAGGCAAACTGTAACGGAAAGGGGACGTACATGGTGTTCTCCCGTCGAAATATTGGCGGTCGCTGATAGTGTTACCTGGCTGCATTCCCGGAAGTTATCTGGAGAATACAATTGATTAAATCAATAAAATTTTACACAAACGTAACACTAGGCCGGTGTTTAGAACGGTAAGGAACGTTTTCCTACCCCTCAGATCTGTAAATAATATAGCTACAAGAGGTAGCCGCGCGGTCTATTGCGTCTTGCACTGTTTGCGATGCTCCTCCGTCAGAGGTTCGAGGCCTCCCTCGGGCATGGGTGTGTGTGTTGTCTTTAGCGTATGTTAGTTTAAGTTAGATTAATTAGTGTGTAATCGTAAGGACTGATGCCCTCAGCAGTTTAGTCCCATGGGAAGTTACAACAAATTTCCAAATTTCTGTAAAGAATATACGCTCTTCTATGTCAGCATGCAGGGTGTACAAGATTCCCCGTACACGTTGTAATTTTTAAATCTAACCTACAGAGAGAAGCGTCAATACACGTCCGAAGAAGAACCAAAGGCCTTGTCGAGTAGGGAAAGCTGGAAAAACAGCTGTATTTGTAGTCCCCAGTTACGAAACCATGAAAATTTCTGAAACCAATATTTTATTAACTATGCTGAAATTATCCACGACTTCACAGAAAATCCATCGAAATATATCAACAAGGAGTCAGTTTCAACAGAAATAAATTATCATTTTGTGCTCTACAGTTGATTCAGTTAATAAAAGCCACCATACGTGTATTTAAGGTACATCTATTGATCTCGTTACGACATAATAACATTAATTTGTGTACAACTGTGGTGGTCCTTTTTGAAACAGAAAGTTCAATGAAAGTAAATGAGATTTGAACAGTAACTGTGCAGGACAGATAAGTTTTATCTTAGTTCCATAGTTACTCTTATTTTTGATAAAGTTTACCTTTACTGGTCACGTCTTGTTTTCACAGTATTTTGTTTTCATATTGTTAATGCTGCTCTCTGAGATCTGATGCGTTAAGTTGGCAGCACGCAGAGGAACTAGGAGAACTTCTGAAGATCTTCAGCGCAGCTTTAGTAGTAGTAGTAATAGCAAGTTTATTCATTTGTAGATCTCTTTTTACAAGGATATAGAACATGTCAAAGTATTTACAAGTTTAGACCAATTTAAAATAAGCTAATTCGCACACACATATATTTACAGACTTGTAGTTAGACATAATCATTAGATTTACTCCTAGTATTCAATACTATGTTTTACAGATAACGTACTAAAATAATTTAATGCCACACTATTCACTCATATCTCACTATCAGTCACTGAACACACTACACACACATTGTTTAATAACACTTCACCCACTACAGACTCACACGCCCACATACCCACACACCCAAGCCCCCCCTCCCCCCCCCCCCCCCCCCACACACACAGTAGTGGTCTCTGGGCCATTTTTTGTCCCGCAACATCCCATTTACTATCCTGAAAACTGAGTCAGCATCCGTCCATGATGAGTGAGATGTTGTGTTCAGAAAGTAGAAGAGGGGTTAGTATTGCGCTATGCATACCTTGGGGGTAAGTGTTTCTAGAAAGGAAAGAAGAAGGAAAAAACATAAAGTAAAGGTGTTATGTGGAATGTTGGACGTTTTATAATCATCGTCATTATTATTATTATTGTTATTTATTTGTACAATATTTTTTTATCAAACCTCTACGTTGTTTTATCTAATTGATCCTTCAATGTATAAAATGTATTGCATTACAGGTACATTTTAGCTACCGTTTTAAATAAGTGTTTTTTTGCAATGTCTCTAATCTCTTTTGGTAATTTATTGTACAGGTTTTTTCCTTGGTAGAAAATGCTGCTTTGAGTTTTATGTTTGTTCTATCTTCGTAAATGTATGTTGAGTCTCACTGTTGTTGCATGGTCATGGACAGAGCTGTTTGTGCAGTAATTACCAATGTTATTTTTGATGTGTATAATTGACTGGTAAATGTATTCACATGAAGCAGTTAAAATCCCCAGTGTTTAGAACAGATCTTTACAATGAGCTCGACTACAAGTTTTTGTTATTGTTCTTAGAGATCGTTTCTGGAATCTGAACATTTTTTCATGTTTTGTGCGTTTGTTCCTCAAAAAAGAATGCCATAGCTAAGAACTAAGTATACATATGAATAATAAGTAACTAAAAGACACTGCTTGTTACACACTGATGACAGGATTCTAAGGGCATAACATGCTGATGACATTCTGTTTTCAAGTGCCTTTGTGTGTTCACATCACTTCAATTGAGAATCAATATTAATTCCTAGAAATTTTTCATTTGTTACACAGACTATAGAGGTGCTATCTACATTTAATTTAACATTGACTTTTCCCTCTTCAAATTGAAAGTCATGGTATTAGATTTCTTTATGTTCAATGTCACTTTATTCTTTATTGACCAATCATAAACATCCTTGAGAGTTTCATTTGCTTTCTCAGCAAGGAGTTCTCTTGTTTTCTTAGTGACTATAATATTGCTGTCATCAGCGAATTTTCTCACCATGAGTAAATCTAGTGGGAAAGCCATTCATGTGTATCAGGAATAGTATTGGTCCTAATATGCTACCTGCTAGGTATGCTGGAAACAAGTCATTAGCTACCCCTCTTATTCCTAAAGCTTCTAGTTTATTTAATAGAACCATGTGGTCGACTGTATCAAACGCCTTAGGAAGATCCAAAAATATACCTGTGACACACTCATATTTATCAAGAGCATCAAGTACGACTTTTGTGAATTTTACTGTGGCTGACTCCGTATTTTTGCCACCTCAGAAACCAAACTGTGATTCGCTTAAAAGCTTGTATTTACTCAGGTAATTCATTAACCTGTCTTTCATAATTTATTCTATTATTTTTGAGAATTCTGATAGCAGGGAAATGGGCCTGTAATTTTCTATGTGTTCTGCATTACCTTTCTTAAGCAAAGGTACAACTCTTCCCTGTTTGAACTGCTCTGGAAATGTCTGTGATGTGAAGGACTCATTTATTATATTTGTTAAAGTGTCTTGTATAATCCCTATGCATTGTTTCAGTACACACATTGGTACTTCATTTGAGCCTACTGACTTCTCATTTTTTAGTTTTTGAACAGTTATATTGACTTAATTCTCTGTGGTTGGAAGTAACATTGTTGTATTTAGTGCAACATTATTTACAGGTATTATGTTTGTTTTGGGGAATTTTTGCTGTAACGTCTCTGAAATACTTGAAAAATGCTCGTTTACATAGTTTTCTAAGTGTTGTGGATCATTTATTATCTTATCCCCCTCCCTTAGTAGTATGTTATTCTGCAAGTGTTTGCTTCTTCCCGTTTCCTTTTTTATAACATCCCAGACTACTTTGATTTTATTCTGTGAATTTTATATTATTTTGTCATTGAATTACTTTTTTGCAGCAATCAGCCAGCGCCTTCCTATAGATCTTTTGTATCTGTGATAGAAAGTAAAGAATTCTGGATCATTACGAATCTTTTTCATGGAACTGAGGTGTTTAAGGGTTTGGGAGGACTTCTTAACACCTGCCATTATCCATCTGTTTTTGAGAGATAATGACACAGACACGCATACTCTTGGAAATGCCTTTTCAAAGTTCAGTTTAAACAATGTGGAGAATTTAGAGAATTTAGTATTCACATTGATTTCCTTACACTTGATCCCAGCTTTGTTTTTCTACTTCCTTTGAAAAATCTTTTATTTTGCTTTCTGATAGATGTTGTTTGTAGGCTTGTAGTTTAGGGAATGATTCAATGCCTGATTTCGCTGTTGTTATTTGAAGTGATGGTCTGATAGTCCGAGATCTGTTACAGCTACATCACATTGGTCCCTGTCCATATTTGTGGCCATATGCTCAATTACTGATGCAGTAATTGTAGTAAGCGTTGTTGCACTATTGGCCAGTGGGAACATGCCAAAACTTCGAAGGACGTTTTTGAAGGTGCTCCTGGATTCATTTATGATATTAGTGTTGATGTTAATGTCCCCAGAAAGAATTATGTTGACCTTTTACTTGAGACTTTAAATAGAACTACTGTTAATTTATTGAAAAAAGTGTTCATACTACCACTGGGAGATCTATACACGCACAAAATGGTTAATTTCTTGGTGATATCAAGCCCTGTTAATTCAACAGCTGATATTTTTAAGTATTTGTCTTCACTTACTGTACTGAGGTCATGTCTTGATTTGAACTGTGTTCCTTTTCTGATATAAATGCATGCTTCTCCACCCCTTAAAGTAGTTCTCCAGTAAGAGTTTGCTCTTTCATACAACGATAATACTATATGTTGGATTTTTGTGTCTCTGCACCAGTGCTCAGTAACACAAACTACTGTGCAGTTCAAAGATTGGAGCTCAACTTCTAATAGTTGTATTTTACACTCCTGGAAATTGAAATAAGAACACCGTGAATTCATTGTACCAGGAAGGGGAAACTTTATTGACACATTCCTGGGGTCAGATACATCACATGATCACACTGACAGAACCACAGGCACATAGACACAGGCAACAGAGCATGCACAATGTCGGCACTAGTACAGTGTATATCCACCTTTCGCAGCAATGCAGGCTGCTATTCTCCCATGGAGACGATCGTAGAGATGCTGGATGTAGTCCTGTGGAACGGCTTGCCATGCCATTTCCACCTGGCGCCTCAGTTGGACCAGCGTTCGTGCTGGACGTGCAGACCGCGTGAGACGACGCTTCACCCAGTCCCAAACATGCTCAATGGGGGACAGATCCGGAGATCTTGCTGGCCAGGGTAGTTGACTTACACCATCTAGAGCACGTTGGGTGGCACGGGATACATGCGGACGTGCATTGTCCTGTTGGAACAGCAAGTTCCCTTGCCGGTCTAGGAATGGTAGAACGATGGGTTCGATGACGGTTTGGATGTACCGTGCACTATTCAGTGTCCCCTCGACGATCACCAGTGGTGTACGGCCAGTGTAGGAGATCGCTCCCCACACCATGATGCCGGGTATTGGCCCTGTGTGCCTCGGTCGTATGCAGTCCTGATTGTGGCGCTCACCTGCACGGCGCCAAACACGCATACGACCATCATTGGCACCAAGGCAGAAGCGACTCTCATCGCTGAAGACCACACGTCTCCATTCGTCCCTCCATTCACGCCTGTCGCGACACCACTGGAGGCGGGCTGCACGATGTTGGGGCGTGAGCGGAAGACGGCCTAACGGTGTGCGGGACCGTAGCCCAGCTTCATGGAGACGGTTGCGAATGGTCCTCGCCGATACCCCAGGAGCAACAGTGTCCCTAATTTGCTGGGAAGTGGCGGTGCGGTCCCCTACGGCACTGCGTAGGATCCTACGGTCTTGGCGTGCATCCGTGCGTCGCTGCGGTCCGGTCCCAGGTCGACGGGCACGTGCACCTTCCGCCGACCACTGTCGACAACATCGATGTACTGTGGAGACCTCACGCCCCACGTGTTGAGCAATTCGGCGGTACGTCCACCCAGCCTCCCGCATGCCCACTATACGCCCTCGCTCAAAGTCCGTCAACTGCACATACGGTTCACGTCCACGCTGTCGCGGCATGCTACCAGTGTTAAAGACTGCGATGGAGCTCCGTATGCCACGGCAAACTGGCTGACACTGACGGCGGCGGTGCACAAATGCTGCGCAGCTAGCGCCATTCGACGGCCAACACCGCGGTTCCTGGTGTGTCCGCTGTGCCGTGCGTGTGATCATTGCTTGTACAGCCCTCTCGCAGTGTCCGGAGCAAGTATGGTGGGTCTGACACACCGGTGTCAATGTGTTCTTTTTTCCATTTCCAGGAGTGTATTTTTAATGATTGTATGTTATGATGGAAGACTGTTAAGTCTGTAAAATTCCCCATGTTACCCTTTCCAATGGTTTTTTTGTCTTCTAACCTTTATGCTATCTTACATCTCTCAGTGATATGAAGATTCATAGGAATGCTACATGGTCTGGGTTCCACATTGAGCTGTAGGTTCCGTTTCCCCGAGAATATTACTGAGAAAGGGTAGGCACACATATTTCCCCAGAGTAGATTCCAGTTGATAGGCACACAGTTGAGCCACACGGTATTAGATATCCATACCCTCATATGAGTGAAAACATTGACTTACTTATACCGTAAAACAATGACATATGAGTTAGTGGGAAGGGGAAATTACGAAAATACTGAAATGTAGTTATGATTAGTTGCCTGTTAATGTTCCATACACTCTTTTGCTTTACGTTCCTTCTTCACTGCAACATTAATAACGTGTTATGCTGTTTCATACAGCAAGCTATCGACAACAACGTGAAAAATTACTTTCGAGCCAAAATAAGGTTTATATTATGAAACTGCAAATTTACAACTATGGTGTGCCCGTGAGGTAAAGCTTAAAACAGTATAACGTGTTATTCATGTGTTGGCCACGATTGACTGGATGACTGCTTTCAAAATCTTTACTTTGTTAGCAAACGTTTAGTAAATAATCCACTGTAGTTGTCAGATAGGTTCCAGGGCCTCAGCCACGTAGCTACATCTGTCAGTATCCTCCCTTTGCGAACGCTAAGCATTATATTTTGACTTTGATGCATGCGAATGGAGCGTAAATTTATGAGCGAGGAGGGAGCAGGTGAGACTCGGTAACCACAAATCACGTTTATCTCCAGAGGTACAAGAAGTGGGCTGTCGAGATGAATGAACACGTCAAACCAACGAATCACTTATATAAGACGTAAGCGAGTGTTGCTACCACAGGAAGTAGCATTAAATGTCCTTAGCTATTTTGGTGGATGAAATATTTTTATATATTCAGGACTTCACCTCCGTCAGTACGGCACATTTTCTGGTTGTAGTAGTGAATACGAAGAGTGGCACGTTTCGATTTTGGAAAGGACGACATTTCTGTCGAACTGGAGGCGATTGTTTTGAAGATATGTTATTGTCCGGCTCAATCACATTAATTTCAAAATGAAATTACCGATTTTGGCCATCATGAGCCATCGTCAGGTTATGACCTGTTTGGATTCCGTGGTTCTCCTCCACCACTGCAGAAGCCATATTGTCTTTTGCTTCGATTTACTCCACGCAGTGATTCCCTCCTGATGCTGACGAGGTATCCTCCCTCTGTATTATTAATGAAAAAGGACAGTATTACACCAAATAATCAGATTTCTTTTCCTAGTGGCTAGATGAATTTATGCTCAGTGTTTCGTTCACATTTGACATGATTATATACAATGGCTGACAGAGACCTGAAGCACACAGGAGATGCTGTCGGAGGTCAATGGAATGTCGTACAAGTTAACAAAACCTCCTGGCATGTTAATGATTAGGTTGTTACAGCCATGAAATCACCGCAGTGCACTGATGTTGCTCGTGTTTAGTGGATTTGCTTGGCCTCGCAGGGTATTTAAGGGATGTGAAGAGGGTCAGACGTTCAGTGATCACTGTGAAGGATGCGGAGACACCGCGTACTCGTGTGAAACTGCTCTATCAGCTACCGAAAATGTTTGAAAGGTGCCTCGTTGTGGGTCTGCATTTGCCCGACTGGTCGAGTACTGCAATAACCAGGTTTGTGCGGCATTCAGAAGCGTCAGTGGCACGATGTCTGACTGCATGGGAATGTGAGGGCACGCATAGCCCTCAAGATTCCATTCGAGCAAGTCTATTCACCACAAGGGAGGACCTCCGTATTGCGCACCAAGCAGATTGTTAACCCTTAACATCTGCTCCTGCCTTCCGAGGAAAAGTAATGGCCCCCCAGCAATATTCTATGACATCCTGCACCATTGCTCGGAGACCAGTACCAAGCGTCCTACAGAACTACCGCCCCATGTGTAGGCTGCCGTCCCAGTATTATAAACACCAAATGCTGTATTTACAGTGTGTCGTAAGTGGAAGCACAGCCTGCTGATGACTGGAGTCGCAGTGTGGTCAGCGACGAATCGTGGGTCAGCAATACACCAGGTAACTGTCGTCGTGGAGTGGGACTGCGACCTGGGGAGAGATCCCATTCTCCCAACGTTTTGGAGAGGTAGAGCGCTGTTACACGGTGTGGAGAGTCATCGGATATGACATCAGGCCAAAACTGGTGGTGATGGAGGAAACTCTGACGTCACTACGATACCTCACGTTCATCTTGCGTCCTCGTGTCACTTCTCACGTGACAGCATCGTGGTGCCGTTTCCAAGAGAACAATGCTCGTCCACACATGGGGCGTGTTGTGTGCTCTGCATGGTTTAGATGTACTCCAGTGCCAACAAGATACCTAGATCTGACACCCAGCAGAACATGTGTGGCACCAGCTTGGACGTCAGCTCTGTCTTAGTGCAAGTACGCAGGGTATCAGTCTCCAGTTATAACAGTTGTGAGCCAACTTTACTCAGTAGTTGACAGAATGGCTTTACGAAACCCTTCGGTAACAGAATGAAACCTGGCCAGAGTTGGTGTAAAATTTTACTAACCAGTGGGTTGAAAGTGTCTCGTTCTTTGTGAATTTGACTTGCTTTGTAATTATTGAAATAACATCTTACAAGCTCTAAACCAGTTACGTTACAGTTCTGAGCACGAAAATATGATCAAAGTCGGCTATATTCTTTTTATAATGTGTGTAGCTGGCCAGTTTCAACTGCGGGTCATTTTGAACCACATTTCTTATGCTTCCAGCATCATTTCTCATTGTAATACCTCGCTGGTACATGTGGACATGTATTATAATCTGAAATGAATGTGTAAGCTTAAGATATGTGCTTCAAAATGACCCACGGTTGAAAAAGGCCAATTTCACGGATAATAAAAGAAATACAGCCTACTTGTACCATGTTTTCATTCTCAAAACACTTTGAGGCTATGGGCCACGACAGAAATAAAATTTTAAAAAGTTCCAATTTGGTTCCAGTTGAAGGAACGAAGATTGGGTTTAACGTACAGTCGACACCGAGATCATTATAGGTGGAGCACAATCTCGGGTTGTGTCAAGGATGTTAAAGGAAATCGGCCGTGTTCATTAAAAGGACTCACCCCCGCATTTGCTTTCGTTCCAACCCCCCCCCCACCCCTTCTGTGCGCTTTACGTTTTTCTGTCATGATAGAGGCAGTAGACTGGGGGTAGTTGTACTTAGGCTATGCAGACGATTAGAGGGCATAGATACAATAATAATACCGAAGAAAATGTGGAAAATAGAGCATGGAGCATAGACGAAATGGCTCTGAGAACTACGGGACTTAACATCTGAGGGCATCAGTCCCATATAACTTAGAACTACTTAAACTAACTCACCTAAGGGCACCACACACCTCCATACTCGAGGCAGGATTCGAACCGGCGACCGTAGCGGTTGCGCGATTCCAAACTGAAGCGCCTAGAACCGCTCGGCCACACCGGCCGGCCGAGCATAGACAGAAGAACAATTTGTGGAGTACGTTGCCCACGTGAAATCAGACGACTGCATACATGCAATGAGTATAGCTTCACCATGACAAATGTTCTCGCATGGGCCACCCTGTCGCTCCAACCGGGTGATGTTGCTACATTACAAGCAGTGAAATTGTACGTGTACTACTATAAATTATATTACACTTTTGCAGTACACCAGATAAAATAAAACACTGTACGGCACTTTGTTGCATTAGCAGCTTCTTATCCTATTACTTTCAGCCTCTTATCGATAGAACTTTATGCAATACACAATATTACGTAAAATACAAGATTTAAAATACTCATAAATATGTAACACGCTGACAAGCTCGTATGTATTAGAATTTTTTTTTTAAAAAAAAGCTTTACTTTACGTGATCAAGTTCAGCTTTAGTGACATTACGATTTATATTAAACAATATCAATGAGATCTGTTTCATTCCCTCAGTGATTGGTAGATTAAATGTGGTGTGTATGTGACGCGTGTATCATTGCAATTGTAGCTAATTGACGTTTGTGTAGCGTGTGAGAGTGCGGGTATATGTGAGTGTGTATGCACTGGTAAAATTGTGAAATGTAAAAAGCCAGTATACGATAATATTGAAAGATAAAATGTACATTGGTACTTAAGACATTTTTAAGAAGTTGTTAATTAGTGTTTATTTATTTGGGTTTTTAATCATGATTACGTGACTGGTTCGAGACACAATAACCGGGATGGCGTAGCAAAGTTGATACATGATTCACTACGTTGGGATTTAGCCGGTTATAACTGTGTGATATCATGCGGATTAGATCTGTGAGACCAATTGGAACTGGATGTGAAAGCGGAGTCAGTGCAGATATCTTGTGGCAGTTATACTGTTGCACTAAGCTCTGTAGAAACATATTAATTATGAGTAAGTGTGAAAGTGGTGTTACTGAAATGTGTTGCGAAGTCATTAGGTACCAATGCAAATGACGATTACTAAAATTCCGGATTTTTTTGTGCAAACTCTGTCTTTGTTTCCAATAATTAAAACTGGAAACACTGCTCTGTGCAATTGCAACTGACAACTAACAGTCTGAAGGGAGCACTTGCCAAGAATTTTACGATCATTGGAACCATAGCAATCAGTTCGGCTTCAGCCAATGGCTAAAACCTTAAACTGGCAGCTAGAGAGTGTATGTGGTGCGCCTGTGAAAGCAGTGATTCAAAATGTATATAGTATGCACGTGGTGGTGCATACTTGTACATCAAATTGGTAATACTATATATGGAAGTTCTAATTTAATGACTGTCGCTCACTTCGTAGATAGCTAGACTCGAAGCTTGAAAACAGTTTTGCATCCTGTCGACACGTGTAGTGCTACAAGCTTTTGTTATAGATTTTCTTGTAGAGATTATTATAATCTGCGCTAGGATAGTCATTGCTCCCAAAGAAGCGTGAATATTATTATCTAGCGCAACAAACGTCGTCGCCACACAAGGCAATCTTTGCGCCTGGAAAAGTGGGAAACTGTAGTCATTTTGGAGCGCTACTGAGAGTGTCTTTGAAAAGTGACATTGAAGTACAGTGCATGAATGACAGTGTAATACGCCGGATACGAAGGAAGAAAAGAAGATCGATGTGATGAAATTTGGTTCTCTACTATGTGATGCCTGTGGAAGATACCAATCACAAGATGGAGGAGGTAGCGTGACAGTGGAGGCGGAAGCGGCAGTTTCTGCAGATCGCGGCCAGTAAACAGAGCAGCTCTGACGGCGCACGCAGCGAGCTGGCGCCACATTCTGGTATTGCTGTACGTGCAGAAGCCGTGTCTGTAGCAGACACCTAAAGATACGTTCAGTAGGTGCAGTTTTAGTTACTCGAATGTAAGTCAGTGTGCACGGAAAAAATTTGGAATTTTGGTAATGGTCATTTGGAAATAAATTATTTTTCAATTGATAGTGTACAAGAATTATTTCCAGTTTTCGGGCTAAAACTGAAGTAGAATTTCTCAACAAATACAGAATTGGGAGATTTTACTTTGCCTGTCACTAATCAAAGGGGTCGCAGGTTCGAATCCTGCCTCGGGCATGGATGTGTGTGTTGTCCTCAGATCAGTTAGGCTTAACTAGTTCGAAGTCTAGGGGACTGATGACTTCAAATGTTAAGTCTCATAAAGCTTAGAGCCATTTGAACCACTTTGAACTAATCAAGGTGATATGAATAAACAGAAAACAAAAGGTGAAGATGTGAAATTTAGTTTTCTGCCTTGTAATTTTCTAGCTTTGATGCTCGCAATCAACAAAACGTTCAGCGGTGTGAAAAAAAATTGAGTTAAAGAGTGGTAACTTTAATAAGAAAATTGATCAACAATTTGGTGAGCTCAAACAACAGAGTGGTATTCTTAAAAACAGAGTTGACAAACAATTAGAAAACATCAGTAGTTTAGCCAGTGAGTACAAAAACTTAAAAACTGAAATTACAAAGCAGAAAGCCAGGCTTCTGATTTGAATAAAATGCATGCATGAAAAGGATACACAGTATCTTGATACTTAGCTCGAGGGCAGATCTCCCCAAGCGTAAATAAACTGTAAACGGTCCTCAAATCATGAAAAACGAGCATTGGCAGAGGTGACTAAATGGTTGCCTAATGAAAGTAAAGATATGGTATAAAATTTTATTGAGAATGCCTTCTAAGACGAACAAAAACTTACACAACGAATTAGTTATCGGAATTGGACGGAAACTAGTAGATGTGATGTGCATATACAGACAAACAAATTATTACAGTTTCAGAAAATTTGGGTGATTCATTCAAGAGAAAGAGCTTCACAAATTGGGCAAGTCAGTAACACGTTCGTCCACTTATGGCCCTTACGTAATTGCTTGGTATTCATTGATAAACCTATTGGAAGTCCTCCTGAGGAATATCGTGCCAAATTCTCTCCAACTGGCGCGTCAAATCCTCAGAATCCGGAGATGGTTGGAAGGCCCTACCTGTAATGCACCAGACTTTCTCAGCGCGGTACAAGACGCCCCAGGATCGTCTTCGATGGTCATCGCGGCACAGTTCGAGGCGGGACTGAAGACAACTCTACTCCAGTGAACGAGATTCTAGGCCAAAGACGTGTCTGGAGATGCCCCGGGCAGCAGTGGGATACCAAACTGGCTCTCTCCTGCTATATGGCCCAACATGCAAAAATGATGCTCTGGTGCGTCATTTCTTTTCATAGCAGGATCTTTTAGGCTGTCATTCGCCACCCCCTTACTGCACAGTGGTACGTAGACGATATTTTGAGGCCCGTTTTGTGTTCCTTCATGGCAAGCCATTCTGCACTTATATTTCAACAAGATAACGCTCACACGCACACGGCGAGTGTTTCTTCTGCTTCTCTTCGTGATGACCCAACCCATCGTTGGCCAGCAGGTTCGTCGGATCTCTCCCCAACTGAGAATCTTAGAAATATTATGATCAGAGCCCATCTACCATCTCTTCATTCTGACGATCTAAAGTGGCAATTGGACACAATTACCGCGACATTCCTCAGGAGGACACCCCACAATTCTGTCAATCAATACTATCCCGAACAACTGCTTACATAACGGACAGAGGTTATTGAATCTCTCAATTTGTGAAACTCTTTCTCTTGAATGAAATGATTGAATCGACACCCTAGCTGCAAACAGGTGCTGATATATGTCATTCGGGACATGTTGGAAATGTGCGCCCCGACCGGGACTCGAACCCGGAACCTCTCGCTTACATAGCAGACGCCCTATCCACCTGCGCCACCGAAGGCACAGAGGATAGTGCGCCTGCATGGACTTATCCCTTGCACGCTCCCCGTGAAACCAACATTCCCAACACGTCCACACCACTACATTCGTAGTGCGCCCATCTTTCTCTTGGATAAATAATCCATTTTTCTCAAATTTTAGCTATTTTTCTGTACTCGTACATGACATCTATCGACTTTCGTCCCATACGGCATCTTCTTTCGTGGCGCGTTCTTTATCTTTTATCTAAGAGCGTCTACGAAAACTCTAACAGACTGTCAAAGCTGTCAAATCTGAATGATTAACAAATACGAAGCTTCTGAAAGTAAAACTAATCCTGAAAGTTTGGAACGAATGTTTCTGATAGTGTAGATGTTGGACATTTTAATGTAGATCATCTTATTTATCAATTCAGACAGTAAAAATAATTGTGTGACCATGGCAGTACGTTGAGTAATGTAGAAAAGAGTGTTAATGTATGTATGTAATAACAGTGTTGAATGTAATTTCGCCAATGAGTGATCTCAGATGGTGTCTGTTACTAAAAGACAATTTCTACTATTTGATCAGCCTCTTCATGCGCATCCTAAACAGTTCTGGAATTATTTTGAAAATTTTTTGTCTAGATTATGGATTGATCTACAAATCTACGATTTTAATACATCAATGTTCCTGGGAGAAGCTAGAACGTTGGAAGTGGCTCTTACTGAGCCACTCTTAAGCTGAAAAGCACAATCACAGAAAAGAAAGTGTAAAGATTTGCTGTAAAGTAGGTCATAAACTATCGTACATAAGTAATAATGAAAACCAGAACTAACTGTAATGGAGTTGCATGATAGAGCAGAGACTACACCGGGTAGTTCATAAATGATTTGGAAAAGTTGATGCAGGAAGAGAGACATGGGCAACGGAAATTTTAGGTGCCCGGGTTAAGTGGAAAGCACGCAAAATGTAATTGTAAACAGAATGGGCATGTCCCAGAATGATGGCATATTCCCAAATGACATTAGTGGCAGAGGGCAATACGATGGTGCTGTCCTCCATCGAACAGACCAAATAATAGAGAGCGAGGATGCACTTAGATGTGGCATTCACCACTGCTTGATGATTCCGATCTGCACATCGGACAGCAGGTGGGGTTGGGAGTTGAAGATGATGCAGAATATGAGGAGCTAGTGCTCACTGTGAAGTTGCTAGCATTTGCAGAAAAGGAAGCAGTGTACTGAATGCGCTAGCTACACGTTTGAATGCCACAACAACGAGGTATTGGAATATGAAAGTAATGTATGTGGAAATACAAGTGAGCTAAACAAGTCTGGTAAAGTTAAAAGACCCATGTTTAATGTCGGCTTAGAAGAATTTTTTAATATAATGGGGCAAGGTAATCACTGAACCACAGATATTATTATAAAATGGTTATACTAAATATAGCAAAGACTCAGATAAACAGCAAAGCAGGCACTGTGAATTTGTCAAAGAAACTTGTTGGGAGAAAGGAGAGAGCGCAAATACGAAAGCAGGGGAAGGTACAGATGAAGCATTGGCGACAATAAAGGAACTTTATATATATTGGGTGAAAATGCGCAGAAAGAGGTAGCTGATAATGGGTGTCGGTTGTTATGTGGACATGTGGAGAGGGATAAGTTTGAAGATGAATATGTGGAGATCCACAAAGAAAAAACTAATTTACTGAAGTATTTTGATTTGTCATTGGTGGACAGATTGACCTATGATAACAAGAAGAGAGATGAAAACAATCCTGCGACTGTATGTGTAATCTTTAGAAACAGAGAAGTTGCTGATAGAAGGGAAATTGTGTGCCTGTTATTGGAGGAATTTGAAGTTAAGATTAGTGAAGGGGAAAAGACAGAACAGCTGGTCATTAATTCGTTGCGACTTGGTGAGGTAGTGCAGTGTTTAACTGATTGAGTCTAAGGTCTATGTGCTGTTAGTCATAATTGTTAGTTGCTTTATCTGCTTCTTTATAAAGGGAAATTAGATCCTAATGAGGACTTTGGTATTTTCTTTGGGAAGAAAGGAAATGGTATAGGAGGAAATGAAAATATTCCCATAATATATAGCAGGAAAAGGAAGTACTTGAGGGTATAATCTATATGATGAGGATGTGTAAATGGATGCAGAGGAACTACTGGCAGTCCAAAAGAGAATAGAGGGAAAAGTGGAAGACTTTCACGAACTGGAATGGAGCTAGATGTAAGAACATCACAGGGCATTAGACTCTTTGCAATGCTAGGTGACTGATGATTACTAGGTACCCGAGCTATTGACAATTTTAAGTAACTTCCTTTTCGTGCTGTCAGTCGTCCCATTCTGTCATTCTGAACTGTGTATATCGTCTACAACGTTCTTCACTGTCAGGAATGTGTCATCGAGAAAGCAGCTGATTAGAATCGTACATATAGATGTGGAAGAAAATGTTAATGAATCCTGAAGGGAGTAAGTAACAACTGTGTTTCGCGGAAAACGTTATTGCTAATGAAGTAAGATTATCAGATTTTTACTTGGTGCAGAGAGGTCTAAGTTTTGTAATAAGCATTTAGTGGTTTTGAAGTAGTTGCCTAAATATTTCAGAATTTGAGTTGAAAAGAAGTAACAAGCACATAGATCGTATATCCTGACGAGGTTTTGGAGGGTGTAACAAGATTTTTTTGAGGTAGAAAATGTAGTGGTGTAGGAGAAAATTAATTTGTTTTATGAAGTATGGGAGTGGGATTAAGTTGGTAGAAGAAGATGGTTACTCTATGTAGAAATGTTGGAATGCATATAAGGAGGTTTATGTGAGCAGTCCGAACTTATGAGATAGTGAGAGTGAATAGAATGGTACTAAATGCTCATTACATAGTACCTCGATACTTGTACATGTAATGTAATCCTATTCTAGGTCAAAGTTCCAAATTTATGTGTTGGAAAGGCACTGTTGTTAGATCATTATACCCAACACTGCGTACATTACTTAAGAAAAAGGAAGTCGTAATCGATGGAAACTATATGATGTCTCTCTTTTAGAAAAGAATGATTTTCCCTACATGCAATTTTCTGGTAAAATTGTAAAAATAAATGTAATGCAAATATTTTGAACTAGTTAAGTAGATGTAGAAATTCTCCCATTAGCAAACTAAATGTTGCCAAAAATATGGTTATTTTCACTTTGAGAATAATACTTTTCAAGTAACTTTAAATTTTGTTCCACTTCAGAGAACCAATTAGTGAGGTTCTCTGTTAATTAAATTTCATTGACAAGAAAAAAAATTATTTTAAAAGCTAACGTATTATGTACAGAGAAAGAGAAATTTTGGGCAAAGTATATATATTAACACTTTATTGCACAAAGATATAATATAAATATTTACATGCAACTATGTTTACAGGAAAAAACTATAGGTGAAAGAGGCATGGGTTTTATGGGAACTTCTTGTACGCCACAACATTAAGATGCCATAAAAACGCAGAAAAAAGTGTTTTACTAACAGAAGGACCATAAAAACTCTCTAATCAAAGATAGGATTGGAATTACATGTGTCTCGTAAAAGACTCTCACCACAGGAAATTAGTATCCAGGAAAAGTATAGAGCAACTGGAAGTTTAGTCATTCAAATTATGTGGATGCTCACTGTAGCGAAGAGATAACTGAAAAACTTTAATAGAGCTTATGTTTAGCACTTTAAATAAAAAGTATAGACGAAAATTTGAAAAACAATTAAAAATGTTGACAGATAGGGTGATTTAGCTGTCCCTACCTATGGGTTTTATGCAACCTACAATTTCTTCAAAAATCATGCAAGAAATTATCATATTCTCTCGCTCAACAGGTGCATACTGTTAGTCCTACAGATAAAATTTTACACGACCTTTTTGTAAGGAGTGTAATGTAGTTAAATTTTGTACTAGGATATTTTTTCGCTGGAAACCCACTGTTTTCGAGGTTATTCAAGAAAAATTTGTTTGAAGGTCACATTTTAGGTATTTTTTGGATAATTCGAAAACTACAGACTCTGCCAAAAAAGTATCCAGTATAAAACTTAACTACACTACATTTACTACAAAAAGGTCCTGTTCGTTTTTTTCTGCAGGACTAATAGTAGTTTACGCTTAGCAAGCAAGTGTATGTGAAAAGAGAAAATGAAAATATTGACTGTGGTGAGTTACATAAAACCTATCAGTTGAAGCTGCTCTATATATGCTATCACCACTGACAATTTGTGTGTGTGTGTGTGTGTGTGTGTGTGTGTGTGTGTGTGTGTGTGTGTGTGTACTTTACTGTGATACTTCAAGGCATTGTGAGTTATTTATATGTGTACACACTCTGGATGAACCAGAACTCCACTGATAAACTGTCAGTGGTGGTAGCATGAACAAAAACAAAATCTGAGAATGGGGCACTAAAGCACATACCTTAACCGCTTTAAGCAGTTGTTCCTCGCTGCTGTGAAATGTAGTTGTTCTACTGAACAAGTAGTCATCTCTCTTAAATTATATAATTTAGACCCAAAGTTTACTGGACTTTTTTTCTTGTTTTGGTCCTTAGTAGCTCCTTCCAAACATGGAAGGCAAAGAGACAGTGGCAGGTGAGATGTGTTTCACAGTACTGAAGATGAAGAAGTGCTCGTAGCTCTTAAGGTAAGGATTTTAGAGTCTCATATTTTTCCTTATTTTGGTCCATACTAGGAAGATCGGTTTTGAATGTGAAGTTTAAACCGCTTGTGTGGGAGGTCTGCCTCAACATTAGATGACTTGGGTAGCGCAGGCAGGCATGAACAAAGGAGACACAGACCGTCTCGTAGAGATCGGACGGGCCAGTGAGACCGATGGACCGATGGCTCAGTGATGGCCGAAAGGAGCTCTGGGCAACGTGATACTTGACGAAGTAAGTTATCGATTCCGCGAGTGAACTTGCGTTGACTTCTAACAGCGTGTACTTCATAGTGAGAAGCGTGTCTGCCTGCCATATTAAAGCTTGTGTCTGACCCCCTGGCGCTCTGCGGAAGTAACAGTTCAGTTCCACCGACTTAGCTCTGCTTCGTCTTCATGCTGTTCTGTACCAGAGTAAGACAGGAGATATATGTGGCATGCGGAGACTAGTCCTCTGCTTTGACTTCACCGTGGCTTCGTGATGAATGGAGAACAAGTTTGCTGTGGTTATTTAACATTCGCTTCGTGATTCTATCATTCATAATGAGCATCTGCCATTGCAATCTTATACAACTAGAAGTGTGATGTTTGCCCATTCCAGGAACATTTCAGCAGCGCTTCTTGTGGCTAATTGTTTTTAATAACACGAGCAAACTGTGTTACATTTAGCGTGATTAATTTTGTTTATATGTTTTTCTCGTTTAGTAACTATTTTTTAACTGTTTGTTTTCCATTTAATATCTAGTTGATGAAACAGATTCTCACTGCTTAGATTCAAAAATTGTGTAGTCGTGCTTAAGTTGGTCTCCATTGCACGGTCGTTACTGTAAAGATTTGAGCGATGTTGCTACTGTCTTTCTTGTATCATGTAAATTCTTTTGTACCTTTTAAGCTCTTTGTTAAGGGTTTCAACCTTTACTTATTTGCAACAGAAGTTTTTCTGAATAAATAAGGCTGTCTCGAGTATTGGGACGAGTTTTTAAGTAACTGCTTTGGAAGGAAGTGAATTGTACTTGCTTGTTGTAAAGGAGTGTTCAAGAGGTGCTATGTATCCATGTGGACAAGTTTCTACCGACTCATAGTAATGACTGAGCCGTGGCTGGCTTGCGTCATCCTTTTATTTTTATCATTGTTTGCAGTCCAGTGGTATCTTATTCCTTCTTCGGTGACCACCATAACGTTGCTGTCTTCTCTTCGTGAGTGGCAGCAGCAGCGTGTATCGGTACTAGTACTGCTGTACTATCCTTGGTGTGGCAGATATTCCGGATGTGCTGCGTGTCAGTCGGTCAGTTGGGGCAGAGCAGCGGGGAAGTCTCTGTGGCACGCAGTCAGGCCGGAGCCGCTGGCGGTGTGCACGAGCGGTTGAAGTTATGAGGCGCTTCTTGCTACGAAGTTCGTCGCCCAGCGACCCTGTACACTAAAGTTGAGTGCTCACTTAACCTACTATCAAGCCTCAACTGCCTCCTATCACATCTATTCGTTTGATCCTGGTTGTCGCTTTCTGGGAGACTCCTGCGAGCAACAATGTGTGTGCATTGAAGTCGGCTATAATTGCAGCCATCTTCCTGTATCGTGTTTATCTTGATTTCAATGATTCCTTCATTAATGAAGTGTACCAGCGGTATCTTCTGCCTTGTGGACGTTGACGTTCTGGTTACCTGTCCCAGTTGTTGACGTAGTTTGTGGCAGCGTATTTTCCTCGTCGTGTTGGTGCTGTCCAGCACGGCGTGCAGTTCGACAGCTGAGGTGTTGTTGGTAGTTTTTGGCTGGATTGGGCACCAGTATCCAGAACTTCGTGCTATTGACATCTGGTTGTCATTTTGCTGGTCGGGTTGAGCAGAACTGATCTTGTTGGTTCGTCAGCTGGCTTTCGGTTGAGTTGCCTTCTGATTAAGAGGTTGTCAGTATGACAGCCTATCTCACCTAAACGTGAGTTAATGTTACGTTGCCAGGCTGATCCTTGAAACCTTCTGAGCGTAGCTCCTTGTGTTTTCTGTAGCGATTTCCCTCTTAGTCTTAAGTACTCTGTGTGGCCTTCGGCCGAGATTTAGCTTTTCAAAATTGCAAGTCTTTTCTTCTTAGGCGTTAAGCCGTAAAACAAATCGTTTCGTTTCTGGTATGTGGCTTTCAGCCGAGTCTCAGCCTTTCAGAATTAAAATTGCAAATTCCTTGTGCCTAGTCCTTAAGCTGTAAATTTGTTTCAGGTAGGTATGTGGCCTTCACCTGAGTTTCCAGCCTTTTCAGATCAAAAGTTGAAAAATGTTGTCTAGGCCTTAATCCTTAAGAGATATTTTCTAGTTTGTACGTGGCCTTCAGTCGAGTTTTCCAGCTTAAAAGATAAGACATTTCTTGGTCTGGGCTTTAAGCCATAAAATTGTTTCGGTTTGTATGTGCCCTTCAGCCGAGAGCTACGTGGAGCATTGTAGGATACAGCCTTTAGCCTACTTTAGTTGGAATTTAGAAGCTCCTCCCTTTAGGCCTTAAGTTGTAAAATCGTTTTCTCCATGGTGTGGAGCCTTCAGCCGAGTTTTAACCTCGCTTAGATTAAAAATTACAAGTCCTTGTCCTGGCCTTAACTCATAAGATTTTTACTCTTTAGTATGAGGCCTTCAGCCGAGTTTTACAAAAAATATTTTAAGATAAGGCCTTCAGCCTTTTCAAATTGAAAGCTCTTCTTCCTAAGCCTTAAGCCGTTAAATTTTTTGTTGATAAGCGGCCTTCAGCCGAGTTTTCACCCTATTTAGATTGAACTTTGTAAATCTATGTCTCAGCCTTAAGCCGTAACACTGTTCTTGATTAATGTGAGGCCTTCAGCCGAGTTCTACGGGAAAAATTTAAGCTAAGGCTTTCAGCCTATTTATCTTGAAGATATTTTTTTTTCTGAAGAAGTGAAACCTCCAGAAGAACTCCGGTACATCAGTTCCTTGCTTAGGCCTTTTGCCTTGGATTTTCGATGTGGACATCAGCTGATATAAATTAAATCAAAGGAGGTCTTTCGTTAAAACCTTGAGAGTTTTGATTTTTCCTTGTGTGATTGTGTGTTTTAAGAAATAAAGTTTATATGTTGAGTGCAACTGACAGTAACTTATTTTGGCCCATTTCCACAAATGTAACTTGGTCCGCACTGTCCTGCTAGCCAAGGCATTTCAATGACATTAAGCATTTTCCTTTGATAATGAAGTAATGTTGAAAAGCTCAAGACGTACCGGGATGATAAAAATGTGGTCAAGACATCAACAAAGCGTTTAAGTGTCATTGTCACGTCGACGCTGGTCCGTCGGCTGGCAGACGATGTTGTAATCGACCAACATCATGATGGTTTTCTGTGTTATATAAGCGGGTATTCCGTGACGTAACTGTTTTTGGATGGCTTCTGCCTGTCAACTTCCATGCCCACTGCGTTAGCCGTGACAGCTTCATTATTTCCTACAGTCGCACCAAAATTTAGAGGCAGCGCGACAGAACGATGACTTCAGTGTTGTTCGTTGGGGCAAAAATTATAGAGGGAGACCATCGGATGACTGCAGTAACATGTTCAAATGGATGTACCACGTAGCAGTTATTTGGAAATCAAGACGTCTGCAGAGGTTAGTGTAGTATGGTGAGCTGTGTTAAACAAGTCTACAGACCGAAGAGATTGGAACGCCATATGAGAGGAAGAAATGAAAGTTACGGGAATATATGGCCTCGATAGTAAGAATGAGAGAGAAGAGAGACTAATTACGTTCTGCAGTAAGTTTCAGCTATTTATTGGGAATACGCTTGAAAATAAAAATGGTAGGATGTTTACTTACGAAAGGCATGGAGACATTGGAAGATCCGTGATCAGACAGATACCGAAATAAGGTAGTGAATTGTAAGACGTATCGAAATGCAAATACAAACAAATCAAAAGTTGGTAATGATGAAGAGTAAAGTGAAGTTTAATAGAAACGCCTCAAAAATTCATTGTTTAAGGAAATGGGATACTGAGGTACTGGGGAGTAATAAGATGTGTCTGAAGTTCTCTAAGGTTATTGTTGCTGTGATAATGAACACCACCGTAGTCAGTCCAGCTAAAGAGAAATGGACGTCTCTGAAATGGATAATCACACACGTTGGACAAAAAAAAGCACATAGGTACAAGTAAGGTAAATGTGATGAAAGCTTGGATAATAGAAGAAGTACCTCAATTGGTCAAGATAAGGAGGAAGCAAGAAAATGTTCAGGAAAATTAAACAATACAGAAATACATATCACAAAGAAATTATATAACTGGGAAGCACACGTTGGCCAAGGTTAAATAGCTATAGGAAAAATGTGAAGCAATCGAGAAGGAAATGGTCATCGGAAGACCTGATTCAGCATATAAAAAAGTCAAAACAATCTTTCGCGAATTTCAAAGTAAGGGAAAATAATGTAATGAGAATTCCACTGCTGATGGCCAAAGAGAGAGTGTACAGGCGAAAATATTAAATTGAATGCCACTATGAGGCGGAGAACCTGTGGGATTGCGCGATAGAAGAATAATGGGGATAGATAGGGAATCCAGAACTAAAGTAAGACTTTAACAGATTTTGGGAAGATCTGATATCAAATAAGTCAGAAGATATAGATAATATTCCTTCACAATTTCTAAACTCAATGGGTGAAGTGACAACCAAATAACTACAAACGACTACTGATCTGTACAATCTATGAGTTGCAGAGTCAGGTTAACAGGTCATGCATCGTAGTTGCTGAGAAGAACAATATACAGAGGAATAAGAAAAGAAATTTAAGGAGATTTTAGAAGACAATGAGTTTGTGTTTAGAAAAGATAAAGGCTCCAGTAGGTAGTTCTGATGGTGCAGTTTATAATGGAAGCATATTTTAACAACAATGAAGGTACATTCATATGAATCGATACATAAAAAGCGTGGGAAAATATAAATTGGTACAAGACGTTTGAAATTCGAAATTACTGGGAGTGATCTGTAGAAAAAGAGAGGAAAAATTCAAGCATTTGACATGCGGTGCCTACATAACAGAGGTCCCAAAACTTTTCCACTGATGGAACACTTCGAAAATCATGGTACTTTGATGAAACACATTGTTTGCTTTGATGATTAAAGAAATTTTAAAAAGTGACATTAACTTGTTTTATTTGTTGATTACTTCAAATTTAAATCATAACAAATAGCAGATAAATCAGATAATTTTAAAAATAGTTAGCATTGTCGAATTTAAAAAAAAAAACAAGTGCTATATAATTATCAGTTTTTTACGGAGTACGTACTGTTTTCCCGCAGAACACCAGTGTTCCAAGGAATTCAGTTTGAGAAACCCGACTAGAGAAGGATCGAGTGATGACGAATGAAGTTTCTTAGATAAATGACAATGTCAGGAACATACGTGAAATACTGGCAAGAAGGACTAACAGGATGACAGGACATCTGCTGAGACATCAGGATATAACCTACATGGTACTAGAGGGAGCTCCGAATTGTAAAAATTCTAGGAAAAGACAGAGACTGGAATACAAAGAAGAAATAATTGAACAAAATGGTTGAAAATGTTACTCTGAGATGAAGAGGTGGGCACAAGAAAGAAATTTGTGGTTGGCTGCATCAAATCAATCAGAATACTTACGGTACAATAAAATAAAGAGAAAAAGATAGTCAGTGTTAGGTATAGTGAACCTAAGTTCTTAGTGTGGTGAGAAGAGTTCAAAAAACACGAAGTGATTGACAATAGCTATTTTTCACTTTTTGGTATATTGAAGTTCACTTGCTTCTCATTTAAAGGTGGAGTGTGGGATGTAAAATTTCTGGTACACTTGTACATCTCTGCAACGACTTTATGCATATTGATGATTACTATGGCACTGGTATTTAGAGGATGTATCACCTTGTGCTTACTTTGGAAGCAGGCTTCTGTCTGATATGCAACGTCTTTCACTGAGTGAAAGCGAGTCATTATTTCTCACCAGTTATCCTACACTCTCCTGGCAGTCAAACAAGTCTGCGAAAAAATTTGCTCTGGTACTTCGTTTTTGGTGTTCCTGTACCCATATGCCGCACCAATTTTCAAATGTTGATGATAAAAAAAGTCATAAGCAATGTCTTTTGTAGGAAAACTACATTTTTCCATTGTGCGGAGTGTAACACGTAAAAATGTAGATATATTCATATGTGGTACCTTAATATATACACACTACAGTGTACCGATTGTTGTGCTGAACAGTCTCCCCACAAACATGTCACAAACTTTACAAGCTGATATTTTCTGCAGTGTCGTACCTACACCGCTAAGTGGACTACACCTGTCACTATAGACCAGGGGTCCCCAAACTACGGCCCGGCGGGCCGGCAAACCGGCCCGCGTTAGCTAGTGGTACATCCCCGGTATCCGGCCTGCCAAATATTTGGGGTGGTACCTATACTGCCAACAACTGAGTTTCGAGGCCTATCGCGACCAATACACCGCGACGTTGTCGGACACAATCACGCAACAGAACTAACAAATACATGCTCTGGCTCTGCTGCTCGCTACAAGACTACATAACTAAACTTATTGTTGCGCCGCTTGAAATAACAATACGTTGACA